>NW_026888155.1:0-9127 GCF_032173495.1 Musca vetustissima | reverse complement strand
CAAATATTTTTCGAAAATTAGTACTAACAAATAACCAGTAAGGAAAGTAGTAAAGTCGGACGGGGCCGACTATATGATACCCTTCACCACTTTGATTATATTCAACAGATGAATCCTAACAGAAGTCGCATTTTTAAAGGACCAGTAAAATGAAATTGGAACCATAAACACGTCATTCTGCAACCGATACTAAATTGTTCATTTGGTCAGATATAGAAGCTATATCTAAATCTGAAACGATTTCAGGAAACTTAACATCATTCTAGACCTAATTTGTTACGCTGTGCCAAATTTCGTGCAAATCGAAAGATATATAGGGACTTTGGTGCACCATTTACATTAAATCTGACGAAAGTATATGTGGGAGCTATATATAAATCTGAACCGATTTTCAGGAAACTTTACACACATCATTCTAGACCTAATTTGCTACGCTGTGTCAAATTTCGTGCTTAAATCGACTCAAAAAGTGATTCTATGCATATTTTCAAAAGGAACCCTGGGCCTATCTCTATTATTTTTGCATGTTACAAACATATGCACAAAAACATAATACCCTGTAGCAGCAAAAAGAATTTGATTCAAGAACCTCAAAACCTGGGGGCTACCAGAAAAAATTGACCAATATTTATAATTTATATAATAATAAGAACTCGACGTACTAAATTACAGTCAATTTGGTCGAAAAATCCGATCAGAACCCCCAAAATACCAAAAATTTTGGGGTACCGTTATATGGGGACTACCAGAAAAACTGGACCTATATTTATAATTTTTATAAATATATTTCAGCGAATTCAGTTATAAAACGAGCCCAAAAACCCGAAAATACCGAAAATTGGGGGTGCCCTTATATGGGGGCTATTGACCTTTATTTATAATGTTTGGGGCTTTCCAAAAAAATTCAGACCTTTATTTATAATGTTTGGTAGGGAGATTTGCTACCCAATAAGAACACAAAGTACCAAATTTCAGCGAATTCGGTCGAGTTAAATTGGGTGTAATCTTATATGCGGGCTATCAAAAAATGGACCTTTAAAATTTTTGGTGGGGAGATTTGCCGAAAATTACAAAATTTCAGGGAATTCAGGTAAGAACCTCAAAATACCGAAAATTTGGGGGTACCCTTATATGGGGGCTATGCGAAAAAAATGAAATGTTATTTATAATTTTTGGTAGGGAGATTTGCTACCCAATAAGAACTCAAAGTACCAAATTTCAGCGAATTCGGTCGGAAAATGCGATCAAAACCCCCAAAATACCGAAAATTGGGGGTAATCTTATATGGGGGCTATCCGAAAAAATGGACCTTTATTTATAATTTTTGGTAGAGAGGTATATGTTTTTATCAAAGAGGTTTCGGATATAATGCTGTTGAAATCAGTTATTCGATTCGGTTCAAATAAAATTTACAAGTTTATATAATATTGACCTTTTTGGGAAAAGGACCAAAGGAAACCGTAGGCTTGGTAAAGACAATAATCTGAACAAAGTTTGATTCAAATTCGTCATTCCATTCGCTTGATATTGGATTTATAAATATTGAACATTTTTACCATTTGTGGGGGAGTTACCAGAACATGCTATAGCCTTGGCTTTAGTATTAAACTACCGAAAAGAAAAAAAATATAAAAACCTATTATGGTACTATTTAAATGCGTGCGGAGGATTGAGAAAATAGTACACTTTCAGAAAATATAAAAATTAGTATGTTGTACTTAGTAGAATTAGTGCATTAACGGTTCATAAATCTATGTTAGAAAGAAATGCTGACTAAGCTGACTAATTGAAGGTGTAGGACCAATTATTAGTCGTTTATAGTAAATACTTAGAAATTCATAAATCTATATTTATTTATATTGTGTAGCTAAATTAAAGTTTATTTATTTTAACTATAAAAAGATCCGCTAACGACGTAGCGGGCCTATGCTAGTATTATATATTTGATCAACAATAAATCTGAAACATCTTTAAATAAACATATACCTTATATAAAACGAATAATAAAACCTGTGTATAACTACGAATACCTCCTCCGCGAACCATAGGGCGAGGGTATATATCTGTCGACAAGACCGACTGACACTTTTTTACTTGTTATTTCATCCAAATACACCAATTTCAATATTCACCCCATTTCAATTGTACTACAGTCAGTACGATTTTTTCAGATACACTTATAAACCAGTAAGGAAAACACTAAAGTCGGACCGGGTCGACTATATAAGGGTATCATATAGTCGGCCCGGTCCGACTTTAGCGTTTTCCTTACTGGTTTATAAGTGTATCTGAAAAAATCGTACTGACTATAGTACAATGGAATTGGGTGAATATTGAAATTATGGGTATATTAAACACGATTGTTAACATGAAATTGGATGAACTAAAATATGTGATATTTATCTAAATGTGAATCGACTTAGATCAATCCATAAATATGTTGTTCGTTTGTTACAATGCACTATAGGTCAAACTGACAATTTTTGTGGCCAAAAGTCATAAAATTGAAAAAATAATTGCATTTCAACCAGAATCCAGCAACCAGCTTTCTTAACCATCTGGAAGAATAATGGGACATTTTTTTAAGAAATAAACCCTTTAAGACAAAAATAATTTTATTCATATTGTGGTATGTTTGGGGTTGTGAAAAAATGAAAATGTTTCTGTTGCATACCAAGCCCACCCCTCCTCTTTCATTCTGCGTCGAAATATTTAGTACCTTATTATAATAACAATAAGTTCGAAACAGGTTTAAATCTAATGAAATTAAAATGACATGAAAATGGAATTAAAATAACTTTTGAGGCGGAATATAAGATTTACGTCTACTTCAGTTATTTCAGATTCAAATTAATCATTATTTCGGTAAATGGTTTAACATACAATAATGGCTATAATTGAAAAAAACGCGCAAATCCGCAAAACCACATTAGTTTATTTAGATTAAGGGCGGTTCAATAAACAAATACCATTTTTTATTTCAATTGCCAAACGTTATTTTATTTCCACTTATAATCTTAAAAAGTAAAATAACAAATTAAGACATTTTTTGCGATATTTAATAATTCAAGTTTCACAGCTTGCCATATAATGGTGTAAATGATTATACTAAAACAAAATTCATTTTTATTTGTTTTGAAGTGTTCCTTACTAGATTATAACACAGTGATAAGACAATGTTTGAAATTCGACTTTTAGCCAGTAAAATGGTCTGTTTGACCTATAGACAAATATCAATAGGACATCCGTTGAGCTATATCTGTACTTCTACAAAACGCAATTACGTCGTTTTATTCTCAAATTTGCACGTTGTGCAAAATTTCATGTCAATCTGACAAACATGAAGAGTTTTATGCACCCTTTACTTAAAATCGGGCGAAAATATATATGGAAGCTATATTCAAATAGGAACCGATTTCAACGAAATTTTTCACAGATTAGGTTATATTAATTTCAGTACGTTTTGTTCTTTCAGTCATATATGGGTTCCTTGGAGCGTCAGTTACTTAAAATCAATCGATAATATATAGCTATATCTAAATCTGAACCTATTTTCACGAAACTTGGCACACAACATTGTGGACTAAATTCAGTACGATATGCAATATAAGAACTTTGGTACATTATTTAATAAAATATTTTTTCAAAGGTCCACCATTTTGTTAATTTTAGAGCGAAGTCAATAATCCTAGTTCATACGAGAGCCAGACATGTACTTTTTCGCCCGCCATCGAAAATAAGGACTTTTCTTTAATTACAAAAAACAACAACAAAAAAATAACAATTTTTTTTTTGTAAATTATTTTTCTTCTATTTTAAATCTTCAATTATATATGTGTAAAGTTACAAACCTTAACAAGCATTGGTATTGATTTACCAGCCCATTGAAAATCTTGAAAAATTAAAATCGAGAATGGGGGGGTTCCCTTAAATGGGACACAACTATATATGGGAGCTATATCTAAATCAGGACCGATTTTCAGGAAACTTGGCAGACACCACTTTAGGCTCAATTCAGCACGTCAAGCTAAATTTCGTACAAATCGAAAGATATATAGGGACTTTGGTGCGCCGTTTACATTACATCTAATCCTGTACCGATATTCACGAAACTGCAGACACCACTCTAGGCTCAGTTCAGCACGTCATGCCAAATTTCGTGCAAATCGAAAGATATATAGGGACTTTGGTGCACCATGTCAAATTTGACGTCATGTCAAATTTCGTGCAAATTGAAAGATATATAGGGACTTTGGTGCACCATTTGCAATAAATCGGACGAGTCTATATATGGGAGTTATATCTAAATTTGGACCGACTTTCTCGAAACTTGGCAGACATCACTCTAGGCTCAATTCAGTACGTTATGCCAAATTTCGTGCAAATCGAAAGACATTGGCAGACATCATTCTAGGCTCAATTCAGTACGTCATGTCAAATTTCGTGCAAATTGAAAGATATATTGGGACTTTGTTGCACCATTTGCATATAATCGGACGAATCTATATATGGGAGCTATATCTAAATCTGGACAGATTTTCACGAAACTTGGTAGACATCACTCTAGGCTCAATTCAGTACGTCATTCCAAATTTCGTGCAAATCGAAAGATATATATGGACTATAGTGCACCATTTACATTAAATCGGACGAAACTATATATGGGGGCTATATCTAAATCTGGACGAAACTTCATCCAATTCGTATTATAAATCCGACCTGTACTTTTTTTACAATTTAACACCAACGACTCAGAAACTGATTCTATGCATATTCTCAAAAGGAATCACGTGTCTATCTCGTTTCCTTTTGCCTGTTACAACCATATGCACAAATACATAAAATTGTAAAAAAAATTCAGAACAATCTCCTAATAATAATCCTACACACAGGCATTGACCATAATACGAAATTTCAGAAGTCAACATTGACCAATGATGAATTCGGCTTTTGGTTTATAATTATAATGGTCAAAGCCTCACATTTCATTAGAGAATTTTCTATCTTAGTATGAAGAGTTCGAATGTGATAATTGTTGAAAAATTGTTATTTTTTTCAATTTATTTTCGAAAAATAGTAAAATTATTCTGATGTTCAAATATGTAAAGTAATGGTTATTATAAAAGTGTTTATTTTGGTTCCTATGGATTTTTATTTAAATGGATAATATTGGTGTTTACAGCTAACCAGATCAGCTAATTTGTAAAACAAATTTTGAAATTAGTGCAGTAGAAAAAAAGTTTTAACAAGTTTAATTCTATATTTTTCTTTGATTTGAATTGCAAGAAAGTTCAACATATAGTAGTGACCTTCACGAGATACTGTGAAGTCATGCCACAAAATAAGTAGAAGCAAGCCCAACATCCGAGTCAAATAAAAATGTTATTCAGTATTTTATAATACAATCCGACCCTGTTATATTTCAGCCATAAAATAAAAGCTTATATTAATCGAAGAACATATATTTAATATAATATATATTCCTGATGCAGTAACTTTAATACATGAAATATTTTGTTATTGATAAAAATAACAAAAACAAATGTAATATAGTGGGCATAATTCAATATAACAATTTTATAGTAGATACATTTACTTTTTCTGGGTTGTTTGTGTGGTAGGTATTCTAAAACATTAACCAACACCTAAATTGCAAAATTTATTACTGTCTTATACCATAGACAGACGACAGGCTTAATTTGCATTAAAAAAATTCTTAATTTGAATTAATATTTACCCCTGACAGACGAGAGTTTCTGCATTTACGAAACAGTTTTTTGCTTCAAAACAATTGTTTGTCTGTGTGTAGGATGAACATTTTTTACATTTGTTTTGATATTTTTCGGGATTACATCTTTAGGAAATAGATACATGACATAAAGGAGGAATAGCACCTATGATCTTAGCAAAACAGCACCCAATTTAAAAAATGGTTGAAATTTGCCTTCATTTCATATTTTTATTTTCATAAATATAAATAAATTTGACAAGAAACAATTAATTTTCGACAGCATTGCCATATTGAAATTGCCTAATTCAGTATAAATTCAGTTTGATTTTGTGCATTAACAACACAGAAAAATGAGGATAATGTACAAGTTAATTTGAATTAAGGCTGTTAATCCAAATTAAGGCTGTCGTCTGTCTAGGCTATTAATTCGAATTATAAGTAAATTTTCATCGAATTTGACTGAATATTAATGATTTGTAGGCCAAAACAGCGAATTTTTCAAGACCCATACTCTAGAAACACAAACGGACACAAAATCGGTAAAAATAAATTTTATATTTCCAGTCGATTTTACTCTCAGAGTAAACACTTACTCTTTTCCGAACAATTTGTCCGCGCTCTTGTTTTTCAAAAAGGGAAACTCGAAAGCCGTCCCACCGAAAACAAATAATAACAACGTTTTGTATGATTGTAAATAATAAAAATTCTTTCAGAATGAGGTCATTTTGACCGATTTTAGGCAACATAGGTATATAGAAAATTCCAGTCTTTCTAGTGTTAATTAACGTTATTGCAATTTATACTTTTAATGAAAATTTATCGTGTCAAATTCAGCTGGGTGTACACCGATAAGAGAAACCCATTCGGATTCAAGAAAGACAACAAGACAACTTTCTGTATAATTTTTGAACAATTGCGATATCGAAGATTGCGATAAAATGCCTACAATTGGCCATTGGCGTTATCTACAGGATACTCTTAAACATAAGTACAGTAACACACTCATCATTTCCAAATGGTAACCAGTAAGGTAAATATACCGATTTAAAGAATGTCTCTACAAAATTTCAAGTGAAAATCTCAAGAACTCTTGAAGATATAGCCGATTTATTGTGTCAGCATCAAGTGACGGCTGAAGGGCTTCTCAAACTTTAAACGCGTTTTTCTCTAAACATTTTTTTGCGAATGGCGGGCACGATAACTCAAAAACTAATAATCCAATCGGTTCCAAATTTTGCAACGTTTCTCTGGGAGTGTATAGCTCTCGTATGAACTAGGATAAAGCCAATCGGTGAAGATCTTCCTTATTTTTTAACTTAGTTTTTGGTAAAAAATCGGCGATTTTCCAAAAATATTTTTTCAAAGGTCCACTATTTTGTTAATTTTAGAGCGAAGTCTAACACAGTTGGAATTTTCGGATTCCGATGTTCCAGTGAGGAGTTATCATGCCCGCCGTCAAAAATAAGGACTTTTCTTTAATTACAAAAAACAATAACAAAACAATAACAAAAATTTTTTGTAAATTATTTTTCTTCTCTTTTAAATCTTCAATTATATATGTGCAAAGTTACAAACCTTAAAAAGCATTTGTATTCAAATACCAGCCCATTGAAAATCTTGAAAAATTAAAATCGTGAATGGGGGGGGGGGGGGGTTCCCTTAAATCAAATATAAGAAACGTCATTCTCTATAGATTTTGATCGTATACGTACAATAACCTAACGGTAGAGGAATGAAATCGGACGAAATTAAATATGTTCTATATAGATCCCTATTTTCATCAAACCATACACATCTCATTCTGAAACATCTGCAGAATGTCATGAACAAAATTATTTATGAGAGCAATTTATAAATCTGGACAGATTTGAAGTAAATTTGACACCTACCAATCATATTTAATAGTGAGCTAATATGTGCCGCGAGTTCACCCATAAGAACTATAAAAAAATGAGTTGAGGCGTCGGGTTAGTTGCCCACTCTCGGAAAACCCAACCTACTATGAAAAAGCAAAGAAAAAGAAAACCAAACCCCCCTAATGTTGACGACCCCCGCAAACGTATAAAGGACCACGATCTGCGAATCTGCACTTGGAATGTGCGCACGCTATACAGAACAGGGGCAGTGTTCGCTTTGGCGGATATACTCAAGAAGTACAAAGCCGATATTATTGCCTTACAGGAAATGCGATGGAAAGGGACAGGCGTAAGTAAATCAGACGATTACGCCCTGTATTATAGCTGCCATGAAACGAGACATGAATTTGGCTGCGGATTTATGGTTAACAGGAGAATAAAAGACCTTGTCTCCAGATTCACTCCAGTAGATGAGCGAATTGCTATAATCCGTATAAAAGCGAAGTTCTTTTACATCAGTCTAATTTGCGCCCATGCTCCGACCGAAGATAAAGATGAACAGACCAAAGATATATTTTATGAGCGCCTAGAAACAGCATATGACCGTTGCCCTGGCCATGACATTAAAATTCTGCTAGGAGATTTTAATGCAAAAATCGGAAGGGAAAATATCTTTGGCCCCACCGTCGGAAAATTCAGCCTTCATGAAGAAACATCCGACAACGGCATGAGGTTGATTGACTTCGCGGCAGCAAAAAACATGGTAGTTAGCAGCACCAGATTCAAGCATCTCGATATACACAAGGCCACCTGGATTTCTCCTGATCAAGTAACGAGAAATCAAATTGATCATGTTGTGATAGACGGAAGGCATGCATCCAGTGTTTTAGACGTCCGATCGATCCGAGGAGCGAATATCGATTCGGACCATTACCTTGTGGCAGCCAAGGTACGCACCCGTCTAAATGTTGCAGCAAAGGTGCGATCTAATACAACACGGAAACTCGACGTCGAAAAGCTGCAAACACAACAGGTAGCCGAGGCCTACTCCGCTCAACTTACCCATCTGCTTGAAGAAAGCACTTCTTGTCCCGATAATAGTATAGAAGCACAATGGCAAAGAATTGCCCACTCCCTACAAACTGCAGCAAAAAGAACAATTGGGTACCAAAAACCACCACCAAGAAACCCATGGTACGATCAGGAGTGTCGTATTGCTACTGATGTGAAAAACGCAGCGTATAGGGCAACCCTGCAGACAGTAGCAACACGTAACGTGATGGAGAATTATCGGGAGAAAAGGAGAGAGGAGAAACGTGTTTTCAGAAAAAAGAAGAAAGAACAAGAAAAACGTGAGCGTGAGCAAATCGAGATGTACAGGAGTCAGAATGAAGTCCGGAAATTTTACCAACGAGTAAAACACCAAACCGAAGGCTTTGGTACAGGCACATCCTCCTGTAGAGATGAAGAAGGAAACCTGGTGACAGATACAGACAGCGTGTTGAGGATCTGGAAGGAGCATTTCGAAAAGTTGCTAGTA
>NW_026888154.1:0-9411 GCF_032173495.1 Musca vetustissima | reverse complement strand
TTTTGGCTAATTTTGGTGTTGTTGGAAAATGTCTCCAGCGATTTACACATTAGATTGAATCCGGTATGTTGCTGTATTTGATGGCGCCTGTGTTCGTCCAATTTATAGTAAATGGTGCACATAAGTCCCTAGACATCCTTCGATTTGCACACAATTTAGCACAGCGTACTGAACTAAGTCTAGAATGATGTGCGTTATGTTTCGTGAAAATCGGTTCAGTTTTAGATATATCTACCATATATATATCCTCGTCCGATTTAGTGTACTTGGTGCACCAAATATTTCAATTTGCACAAAATTTGGCATATCATACTGAATTGAGCCTAGAAATTTTGCACAACGTATCAAATTGAGATTAGAATGACGTTATTGCATTTTGTTGAAATTGGTGCAGGTACAGACATAGCTTCCACATACATTTGGAACGGGTGTCTGATTAAGGATAAATTTTTAAAAGTGCGGCATTCTGAAAAGCTTATATCAAGTTTGCTATGAATTGATTTCCATAAATTTGTCCCATTGTATGCAATGCGACTTTAAATTTGTCCGAATGAAGTGAAATTTGACATGAAATTGTTAGAATACATACAATTCGAACATACAATATACCCAAAGTGGTGAAGGGTATCATAACGTCGGCCCAGTCCGACATCACTTTCTGAGTAGATTTACGCATGTCCGTCTGTCCGTCCGTCCATGTATTTTTGTGAAGAAAGTACAGATCGCATTTATGATCCGATTTGGATGAAATTTGGCACAGTGCACTTATTTGGTCCAAGGACGAACCCTATTGAAATTCGTCCGATTTTATATAAATGATGTACAAAACTCTTAATATTTGTCCGATTGGGACAAAATTTTGCACAGCGCACTGAATCAGGTCCATACTTATGTATGCGAAGTTTTGTTTAACAAAACTTCGGTTCAGATTTAGATATAGCTCCCATATATGGTTTCGTCCGATTTTTTGTGAATGATGCACCAAATTCCAAATATTTGTCTATTTGGGACAATACCAGAATACGTAGACACCTGTAAATATTTACGTATAACCCCCTCATCCGAGGATATACAAAAATATAATTGGTATAAATTTAAAGGTCAACTGCCTTGGGATATATTCTATATACGGCATAAAATACATATTTGACCCGATAAATATTGAGCGATCTTCATCAATAAATTATGCTTAATCTTTTCCCATATGCCCTTTATCGTGTACAATTTCGGGATGTTTAGGTCCATAACAGGGATGGCCTGTGACGTAAATGACATACATTTCCGACGTATAATACATACGTCAGAAACGTATCAAATTTCAATTTTTTTATTCTCAAACAAGTTTAGAATTTTTTATCAGTTCTAGTAAAGAATAGCCAGATGTATATAAAAATAATATATAATCTTGAAAATAACCTTATATGGTGATAATATTCAAATAAATGTCGTTTACTACATTTATTACATTTTATACAGGTATATGACGTTTTCGACATTTACACCTTTTTGACAGTCGAAAACCTAAAAATTCGTCAAACGGACCATCCCTGGTCCATAACCGTGTTTATAAATTATAATGAAAATAATGTCCGTTCATCCGGACACACATGCCTAGATCTACTCAGCCTGCCGAGTTATGACTATCGGTATACTAAAAGGTGGACCTAGGAACCAGGGCGGACACAGGATTTAATTTCAGGGGCCGCAGGTTAAATTTAAATCGTTTCTTCCTTAAATATAATATGAGTAAAATTTTTTTGTAAAAATCCACGCTCGGAATAGTCTTTTAAAAAATATTTTGAAAAAACTTTCCTCTTCAAATCAAATCATCTGTTTTGGGCTTTCAAAAATAATTTTTAACAAAATACTCTCTACCAAATTTATATCACTTGGCTTTTTACTTATGTCCCGCACATCAACTTCACTACCATCAAACAATTGAATGGTTGATAAAACTTGACAGATGGAAATCCACTCATCCACGTCTGCATACACAGAACTTAATGTATGTATAAGACTAACTAACTTTTCACGATACTAGTACTTTATCCTATCATATGTATTTATATACATATGGGAAATGTTAGCATCAGCATGCATATCAAATGATGTCGGGATATTGCATCCTTTTCGACTACCACCAACAACTCTTCTACTGTCATCCTTGTTAGAGTTCATACACTTACACCCACATAGACAGAGAGAGAGAGACAAAAGGGGTTTTAACCATTCAATTTATCCATAAATGAAATACACACATATATATATATATATATAGATAATATATATAAACAAAACATTAACCGGAACATCGGAGAGTGAATGAAATGTTAAAGAAAGATTTGATTGGTGACTCGAGTGGGTATAGGAGAAATAGGAAATATCCGCAAAAAGTTGTAATCAAACTATAAGTCACATTACATATCACCATACTTATCATATTAGAATGACATAAATGAATTATTTATATTGAATGAGTGGTGTATATTTATGCATGGCATGTGAATGGTATAAATATATATTTTCATAATGGGGATACATTAAGGATGGGTTCCGCAAATGAAAACTGGGGATCAGATGCAGGTTGAAATGGTGTAACGTCGAGAACAATTTTAAATTTTTATAAGAAACATCGTATTTATTAGATACTAGCAATGTGCCCGCTACTTCGTATGCGGAAAGGGAATACACAAACTATTTCATATGGTATCGTAAATAATATAAATTTGTTGTACTATAGTTTGCGATTTAGTACTCTTCATACACATTAGCACTATTTTCCGAAATCTCTCTTACTTCCATTAAACAAAATTTGAACAGATTCTTCCCAATTTCAATAGGGTTCGTCCTTGGGCCAAATATGTGACGTATGCCAAATTTCATCCAATTCGGATCATAAATGCGACCTGTACTTTGTTTACAATGCATAAATCGACATAGAATGTGATTCTATGCATATAATGTGATTCCGTTGCCGAAATCGAAATTTAGTGCATTTGCTATTCTATTTACTATTCGTACAAATCAATTCGTGTTTCCATAGTTATCTCTATAGCTAAATACTGCACTTCAACAGTAATCTAAATTCTAAATCGCAGGATCCAACCAAATCCAAATGGTTCCAAATATAGTACCATCAATGGTTCCAAATATATAGAATTTCTAAAACTACATCAATCTTACTCTCCAACAGTAATCTTAATTCCACCAAAGTCCAAATTTAGTACTTTTCGTACTCATAAGTACGAATTTCCAAATATACCTCAATCCTTATTTCAAATAGTAATCGTAAGTCAAAATTTAAGAATTCCAGATCATCAAAAACCAAATTGTACCAAATTTGGTACCATTCTGTACTTTTCGTACCCATATTCCAAACTTTATCAAATCTACACTCCCACAGTAACCTAAGTTGTAACTTTCGGGATTCGAATTCTACCCGTTCACCAATGTCCAATTTGTACCAAATTTTGTGCTTTTCGTACCCATAAGTACGAATTTCCAAAACTACCCCAGTCATGTTCTCCAATAATAACCTTTAGTCCACATTTAAGGATTCCAGCTCTATCCGTTCACCACACTCCAACATAAATTTAATCATAAATTTCAGAATCCCATCCCTATCCGTTCACATAAATCCAAATTATAGCATATTTAGTACCATTTAGTACTTTTCGTACTTTAAGTTTGAATTGTCAACACTGTCTCAATCCTGTACTCCAACAGTAATTTTATTTTCAAATATAAGTTTTTTATCTCAATCTAAATAAACTCAGTACCATTTAGTACACATAATCATGCATTTTCAAAACTACCTCCATATCTCAATCCTCCACTCCACCCTTAATTTTGATTCCAAATTTTAGGGTTCCCGATCACACAAAACGAATTGTACCCTATTTAGTACCATTTAGTGCTTCTCGTATCCAAGAGTACGAAATTCCAATGCTACTTTAATTCTGTGATTTGCATTCTAAATTTAAGTTTTCACATCTCTATCCATTCACTCTGATCTAAACTGTACCAAATTTGGTACCATTTAGAAATGACAAATTTTCAAAACTACCGACATATTTCAATCATGCACTCCAACAGTAATATTAATTTAATCAAAATTTCAGGATCTCAACCCTATCCATTGGTACCATTTAGTACTTTTTGTTTCTATAATTAAACTACGTCAATCCTACACTTCAAAAGTCATTTTAATTCCAAAATTCTGGAGTCCAACTCTATCCACTTAATCAAGTTGTACCAAATATAGTACCATTTAGTACACATACGTACTAAGCCCCCATACCTTAATTCTACATTCTAAAAGCAACCATTATTCCAAATTTTAGGTTTCCAGCTCTCTCCGTTCAAATTGTACCATATCTAGTGACGTTTAGTTCTTTTCGTACACACAAATATGAATTTCCACAGATGTCTCTATAGCTCAATCTTCAACAGTAATCAGAATACCAAATTTCAGGTTGTAAGCTCATCCGTTTAAGCAAAATCCAAATTGTACTATATTTAGTACGATTTAGTACATTTCGTACCAATAAGTGCGAATTTCCAAAACTACCTCAATTCTACACTGCAACTGCCATTTTAATTCTCAACTTCAAGACCCCAGCTATATATGTGAACCGAAATCCAACTTGCACCAAATTTAGTACCATTAAGTACTTTTCGAACACCATTTAGTACTTTTTAAAAAACATAAGTATGAAAATCTTAAACCATTTCTATACACCAACACCACTTCTCAACCTGTATTCTATATAAAATTTCAAGATTTTAGCTACATATGTTCAATATATGTAGAATTAGAACTAAATTTAGTACTTTTAGTACACTTATAGGTCGAATTTCCAAAAACCCTTTTCTACATCCTTCTAACTTTCCATCAGTGACCCACATTCCAAATTTCAGAATTCTAGCTCTTCCCGTTCGCCTAATATAAAGAGTACCATACATTTTAGTACTTTTCGTACCCTTCTAGTACGAATCTCCAAAAACCCAGCCTTATCTCACGCCTACACACCAACAAAAACCTATACTCAACATTTCAAGCTTCTAGCTTTAGCCGTTCCTCTGGGCGATGATCTGTCAGTCAGTCACTCACTCACTTAACACTAAGCTCTTTTATATATATAGATAATATCGATATTATTACAATAATTAATTGTTTTTATTTCAAAATGGTTGTTTCCTCATAAATATGGTGGGTAATAATATGAATGACTTATCTAAAGCATTTTTCCACCTGAGAAAAAAAATAATTTTAATCTATCTCCTCTCATCCATATTGATCTGGATAAAAAACAACAACAGCAAAACAACAGATTTTATCGGTTTATTTCCCTTTGCTTTGCCATAAAAGCTTCTTTGTATTCGCAATACCATATGCGACAACTGTTTTCAATTATCCTCTTTTGATGTCTCATCTCATGCATCCTTCATCATAGCATTTCACATAGCTGTGGATTTGTCTGTCTGCCTCTCCCCCACCCCATTTTTCCAAATGTCTTTTAACCAATGTTGTTTACTTTTAACTAACGATAACGAACAAATTGAAGTTTGCATTGATTGCTTTGGGTTTTATTCGGTATACGCATCATGTGGCCAACAATTTCGGGCCGGTCGGTTGGTGGGTGTAGTGGAAGGATGTCGTCTATAACATTTTCCATTTGTTTCATTTATTCATTCGTGAAATGTTTGTGTTGCGTTTCGTATTGTCATTGTCTTCATTTAGACATTCACGGTAAACTGAAACTGTTTTGTTTTTTGGGGTTTCTTTGTGTTTTAATTTGTTTATTAGAGCAGGAGAATATTCAACTGAGGACAATCACAGCCACAGACATGGATTTAAAAAAAAAAACATTTTTAGATGAATATTAATTTTTTTTTACGATAAAGAAATTAAAAAAAATTTAAAGACTTTCACAAGCCTGGATTTTTTAAAAATATTTTATTAAGATTTTTACAAACTCGGATTAAAAAAATATTTTTTAAAGACTTCCACATGCGTAGGTTTTTTAAAAATTTTCACAAACTCGGATTTAAAAACATATTTTTCTCAAAGATTTTTTACAAGCGCGAGTTTAAAAAAATCTTTTTTAGTAATACCGCAAACGTGAATTTAAAAAAAAATATTTTTGTAAGACTTTCAAAAATATTTTTCCAACTACTATCTTAGCGTGAAATTTAAAAAAAATGCAAACATTATATCAAGAAAGGATTTTTAAAAATATTTAAAGTTTTTCCCAATGATTGATATTAAAAACTATTTTTTTCAAAGCGTGGATTTTTTAAAAATATTTTTTCAAAGACTTCACAAGTTTGGATTTTTTGAAAATATTTTTCAAATTATTATCTCAAGGGTGGATTTTTTAAAAATATTTTTTCAAAGACTTCACAAGTGTGGATTTAAAAAAATTTCAGAGACTTTCAATCGTGCAATTTTTAAAAATATTTTCTGAGACTTTCACGAGCATGGTTTAAATATATATATATATATATACATATATATATATATTTTTTTTCAAAGAATATCAAAGTGAGGATTTTTGAAGAAATATTTTTTCAAAGAATATAAAAATTTGTTTTTTTTTTTCAAAGAATATCAAGGTGTGGCTATTTATACCCTACACAACTATGTTGTCAGGGTATTATAGCTTTGTGCAGCCCCAAATGTTTCTAACGCCGCGAAATATTGGTCCTAGACCCACCTTTAAGTATACCGATCGTCATATCTCGACTAGCTGAGTCGATCTAGACATGTGTGTCCGTCCGTCTGTCCATTATAATTTGTAAACACGATACAGGCCACAGTTATGGACCAATCTTCACGAAATTTTGCATGTAGGATGGGTTCTGGCCAATGAAGACCCCTATTGTTTTTGAAAAAAAGGGTAATATTTAGGGGATGAAAAGGACCAAATGCTAAATTTTTGTCGGTTTTTATGGTCGCTCCAGAGGCCGCAGTTATGGTCCGAACATCGTTAACTTTTACATGGAGAAGGGGATCGAGCCAAAGAATAAGCTTGCCTATTGTGATAAAGTCAATATTTAGCGGGTCAAATGGATAAAATATCAAGGCGTGGATTTTTTAAAGAATATTTTTTCATAAAATATCAAGGCGTGGATTTTTTAAAGAATATTTTTTCATAAAATATCAAGGCGTGGATTTTTTAAAGAATATTTTTTCATAAAATATCAAGGCGTGGATTTTTTAAAGAATATTTTTTCATAAAATATCAAGGCGTGGATTTTTTAAAGAATATTTTTTCATAAAATATCAAGGCGTGGATTTTTTAAAGAATATTTTTTCATAAAATATCAAGGCGTGGATTTTTTTATTAAAGAATATTTTTTCATAAAATATCAAGGCGTGGATTTTTTTATTAAAGAATATTTTTTCATAAAATATCAAGGCGTGGATTTTTTAAAGAATATTTTTTCATAAAATATCAAGGCGTGGATTTTTTAAAGAATATTTTTTCATAAAATATCAAGGCGTGGATTTTTTAAAGAATATTTTTTCATAAAATATCAAGGCGTGGATTTTTTAAAGAATATTTTTTCATAAAATATCAAGGCGTGGATTTTTTAAAGAATATTTTTTCATAAAATATCAAGGCGTGGATTTTTTAAAGAATATTTTTTCATAAAATATCAAGGCGTGGATTTTTTAAAGAATATTTTTTCATAAAATATCAAGGCGTGGATTTTTTAAAGAATATTTTTTCATAAAATATCAAGGCGTGGATTTTTTAAAGAATATTTTTTCATAAAATATCAAGGCGTGGATTTTTTAAAGAATATTTTTTCATAAAATATCAAGGCGTGGATTTTTTAAAGAATATTTTTTCATAAAATATCAAGGCGTGGGTTTTTAAAGAATATTTTTTCATAAAATATCAAGGCGTGGATTTTTTAAAGAATATTTTTTCATAAAATATCAAGGCGTGGATTTTTTAAAGAATATTTTTTCATAAAATATCAAGGCGTGGATTTTTTAAAGAATATTTTTTCATAAAATATCAAGGCGTGGATTTTTTAAAGAATATTTTTTCATAAAATATCAAGGCGTGGATTTTTTAAAGAATATTTTTTCATAAAATATCAAGGCGTGGATTTTTTAAAGAATATTTTTTCATAAAATATCAAGGCGTGGATTTTTTAAAGAATATTTTTTCATAAAATATCAAGGCGTGGATTTTTTAAAGAATATTTTTTCATAAAATATCAAGGCGTGGATTTTTTAAAGAATATTTTTTCATAAAATATCAAGGCGTGGATTTTTTAAAGAATATTTTTTCATAAAATATCAAGGCGTGGATTTTTTAAAGAATATTTTTTTCATAAAATATTTTTTCAAAAATATCAAGCGTGGATTTTTTAAAGAATATTTTTTCATAAAATATCAAGGCGTGGATTTTTTAAAGAATATTTTTTCATAAAATATCAAGGCGTGGATTTTTTAAAGAATATTTTTTCATAAAATATCAAGGCGTGGATTTTTTAAAGAATATTTTTTCATAAAATATCAAGGCGTGGATTTTTTAAAGAATATTTTTTCATAAAATATCAAGGCGTGGATTTTTTAAAGAATATTTTTTCATAAAATATCAAGGCGTGGATTTTTTAAAGAATATTTTTTCATAAAATATCAAGGCGTGGATTTTTTAAAGAATATTTTTTCATAAAATATCAAGGCGTGGATTTTTTAAAGAATATTTTTTCATAAAATATCAAGAATATTTTTTCATAAAATATCAAGGCGTGGATTTTTTAAAGAATATTTTTTCATAAAATATCAAGTCGTGGATTTTTTAAAGAATATTTTTTCATAAAATATCAAGGCGTGGATTTTTTAAAGAATATTTTTTCATAAAATATCAAGAATATTTTTTCATAAAATATCAAGGCGTGGATTTTTTAAAGAATATTTTTTCATAAAATATCAAGGCGTGGATTTTTTAAAGAATATTTTTTCATAAAATATCAAGGCGTGGATTTTTTAAAGAATATTTTTTCATAAAATATCAAGGCGTGGATTTTTTAAAGAATATTTTTTCATAAAATATCAAGGCGTGGATTTTTTAAAGAATATTTTTTCATAAAATATCAAGGCGTGGATTTTTTAAAGAATATTTTTTCATAAAATATCAAGGCGTGGATTTTTTAAAGAATATTTTTTCATAAAATATCAAGGCGTGGATTTTTTAAAGAATATTTTTTCATAAAATATCAAGGCGTGGATTTTTTAAAGAATATTTTTTCATAAAATATCAAGGCGTGGATTTTTTAAAGAATATTTTTTCATAAAATATCAAGGCGTGGATTTTTTAAAGAATATTTTTTCATAAAATATCAAGGCGTGGATTTTTTAAAGAATATTTTTTCATAAAATATCAA
>NW_026888153.1:0-9344 GCF_032173495.1 Musca vetustissima | reverse complement strand
GAGGTACTTGAAAAAATATTCTTTTAAAAAATCCACGCCTTAGAGGTACTTGAAAAAATATTCTTTAATAAAGCCACGCCTTGTGGAGGTACTTGAAAAAACATTCTTTAAAAAATCCACACCTTAGAGGTACTTGAAAAAATATTCTTTAAAAAATCCACGCCTTAGAGGTACCTGAAAAAATATTCCACGCCTGCGCTGGGCTTTTAAAAATATGTATTTTTTTATTTAATTAAAATTTCACAATAGAATTTAAATTTGTTCGTATTTTCTTCATTCGAACTCCCGCACCAACCAAAGACAATTGGATTCCTTTACCGTATAGAGGTTCCTGATCAAAACCACGTATCGTCGATTTTCATCATAGGAACCTGCGGCGCAAAGATATTCCTCAGTGACATGATTTTGCAGTGCAATTGGCAGTTCTTCACCCTGCAACTCATCCCTTCCATCCAGCCACACTATGCGCCACCATTGTAGCTCATTTTTAGTCCTGGGTCCAATCCAAAAGTATGGTGCCTGATTTTCAACATCCGCATACAGATATTTTGGGCTTGAAGCAAAACGACTGGCAATGGTTATCAAACCAGAGTTACTGAATTCCACCACCAAATGACCATCCGAATCTGTGGAATTTTTTTCTTTGCTCCAGGTGAGCGGTAAGCGTCTAGTGCTATCGGGACCATTATCGCGTGGGGCATACAGAAATTCCCAGTGGCCAATATTTAAAAGACCTTTCGGCGTGTTCTTCCAAAGTTGCGAATATAAGCTGACTAGTTCGGGAGGCAAGTGGCGCCCGAGATGCATGACATTTTCCTTTACACCCTGAGCTACAGATTTTGTATTTAACAACCTCGTCAAGGCATAGGCTAAGAGAGGTAGAGTCCGCAAGGCCTAAAAGAGGCGTAGATTTCTTTAAAGAATATTTTTTCACGGCCTGAAAGAGGTGTGGATTTTTTAAAAAATATTTTTTCAAGGCCTAAAAGAGGCGTGGACTTGCTAAAGAATATTTTTTCAAGGCCTAAAAGAGGCGTGGATTTTTTAAAGAATATTTTTTCAAGGCCTAAAAGAGGCGTGGATTTTTTAAAGAATATTTTTTCAAGGCCTAAAAGAGGCGTGGATTTTTTAAAGAATATTTTTTCAAGGCCTAAAAGAGGCGTGGATTTTTTAAAGAATATTTTTTCAAGGCCTAAAAGAGGCGTGGATTTTTTAAAGAATATTTTTTCAAGGCCTAAAAGAGGCGTGGATTTTTTAAAGAATATTTTTTCAAGGCCTAAAAGAGGCGTGGATTTTTTAAAGAATATTTTTTCAAGGCCTAAAAGAGGCGTGGATTTTTTAAAGAATATTTTTTCAAGGCCTAAAAGAGGCGTGGATTTTTTAAAGAATATTTTTTCAAGGCCTAAAAGAGGCGTGGATTTTTTAAAGAATATTTTTTCAAGGCCTAAAAGAGGCGTGGATTTTTTAAAGAATATTTTTTCAAGGCCTAAAAGAGGCGTGGATTTTTTAAAGAATATTTTTTCAAGGCCTAAAAGAGGCGTGGATTTTTTAAAGAATATTTTTTCAAGGCCTAAAAGAGGCGTGGATTTTTTAAAGAATATTTTTTCAAGGCCTAAAAGAGGTGTGGATTACTTTTCCAAGCCATTAAAGAATATTTTTTCAAGGCCTAAAAGAGGCGTGGATTTTTTAAAGAATATTTTTTCAAGGCCTAAAAGAGGCGTGGATTTTTTAAAGAATATTTTTTCAAGGCCTAAAAGAGGCGTGGATTTTTTAAAGAATATTTTTTCAAGGCCTAAAAGAGGCGTGGATTTTTTAAAGAATATTTTTTCAAGGCCTAAAAGAGGCGTGGATTTTTTAAAGAATATTTTTTCAAGGCCTAAAAGAGGCGTGGATTTTTTAAAGAATATTTTTTCAAGGCCTAAAAGAGGCGTGGATTTTTTAAAGAATATTTTTTCAAGGCCTAAAAGAGGCGTGGATTTTTTAAAGAATATTTTTTCAAGGCCTAAAAGAGGCGTGGATTTTTTAAAGAATATTTTTTCAAGGCCTAAAAGAGGCGTGGATTTTTTAAAGAATATTTTTTCAAGGCCTAAAAGAGGCGTGGATTTTTTAAAGAATATTTTTTCAAGGCCTAAAAGAGGCGTGGATTTTTTAAAGAATATTTTTTCAAGGCCTAAAAGAGGCGTGGATTTTTTAAAGAATATTTTTTCAAGGCCTAAAAGAGGCGTGGATTTTTTAAAGAATATTTTTTCAAGGCCTAAAAGAGGCGTGGATTTTTTAAAGAATTTTTTTCAAGGCCTAAAAGAGGCGTGGATTTTTTAAAGAATTTTTTTCAAGGCCTAAAAGAGGCGTGGATTTTTTAAAGAATATTTTTTCAGGGCCTAAAAGAGGCTTGGACTTGCCACAGAATATTCTTTCAAGGCCTAAAAGAGGCGTGGACTTGCTAAAGAATATTTTTTCAAGGCCTAAAAGAGGCGTGGACTTGTAAAAGAATATTTTTTCAAGGCCTAAAAGAGGCTGGTATAACGGGCACAGAAATGTTTCAATTCCAATGGATGAACCTCAGATTCACTATCAAAATACGCTTCGATATTCTTTGCCACATTTTGTATTAGCGGATACATATATTTCAATTTGGCACTGGTAAAAACGGGACTTAGTTTTTGTCGCATTTCCCTCCACACTCGATACGAGGTGTAGAACATCATTTGACCTCCGATGCGGTCATAATTTATATCGATATCATGAAAACGATAACAAAAACAATCGAAATCTTTTATCAAAATTTGTTTGATAAGTTCCGGGTCTTTTATCAGCAATGCAGGTCTATAGAGGCCATAGATGCCCACCACCGGTTTATCCGCAAATGTTGGATCATCGTAGATTCTCTTTAAATGATAACCGAAATTAGTTTTGAAGCTAAGAAAATCGAATAAATTTCCACTAAATATTCTACCCGGTACACTTGGCACCTGCGGATGCCTTGACCAATAACCGTATTGGTATTTATAGAGAATGTAAAGGAATATTGGAGTTATCGCAAGCCACCACATAATTGCTGGCTTGAAGTCAGGTTGAAGTTTAAAATTGTACTGCTGCTGAATTAATAGCCGATGATAAATCATCTTTACATTTCAGGCAAAACCTGATTGCATTCCGAATATTTGAGAAAGCTTTATTTGTGTATCTCCTATAAAAAACTCAAACAGTGGATTCTATGTTGGAAAATGTGAACGAATATGTTTTAAAGACTCAACGAAGGTGTGCGTTTTAAGGATATTTTCCAAGGCCCACTCTGCTCATGGATTTTTAAAGGCTATTTTTGAGGATATATTTTTAAGCGACGGGGATATATAAACAATATTTTTTCAAGGTGTAAAAAAGTTTTGGATTTTTTAAAGAATATTTTCATGGGCCTAAAAGTGGAGTGGAGTTTTTAACAAATATTTTTCTTAGGCCTACAAGAGGTGTGGATTTTTATACCCATTACCACAGTGTGGTACAGGATATTATGTCTTTGTGCATATGTTTGTAACAGGCCAAAGGAGACGAGATAGACCCATGGTTCCTTTTGAGAATATGCATAGAATCACTTTCTTAGTCGATTTATGCATGCCCGTCTGTCCGTCCGTCTGTCCATGTTAAATTGTAAACAAAGTACAGGTCGCATTTATTATCCGAATGAGATGAAATTTGGCACAGATCATTCATTTGACCCAGGGACGAACCCTATTGATATTGGGAAAAATTGGTTCGGATTTAGATATAACACCCGATTTTTAGCAAATGGTGCACCAAAGTGTTAAATTTAAGCGGATTGGCACGAAATTTTGCACAGCGCACTGAAGTTAGGGTAGACTAACGTCTGTCAAGTTTTATTGAAATCGGTTCAGATATAGCTCCCATATAAACGTTCGTCCGATTTTTCGCAAATGGTGCACCAATGGGTCAAATTTACGTCGATTGGCACGAAATTTTGCACAACGTACTGAAGTAAGGATAGACTAACGTGTGCTAAGTTTCATTGAAATCGGTTCAGATTTAGATATAGCTCCCATATATATGTTCGTCCGATTTTTAGCAAATGGTGCACCAAAAAGTCAAATTTAGGCCGATTTGCACGAAATTGTGCACAACGTACTGAATTTAGGATAGACTAACGTGTGCCAAGTTTTATTGAAATCGGTCCAGATTTAGATATAGCTCCCATATATATTTTCGTCGGATTTTTAGCAAATGGTGCACCCAAGTGTCAAATTTAAGCGGATTGGCACGAAATTTTGCATAACGTACTGAAGTAAGGATAGACTAACGTGTGCCAAGTTTTATTGAAATCGGTCCAGATTTAGATATAGCTCCCATATATATGTTCGTTCGATTTTTCGCAAATGGTGCACCAAAAAGTCAAATTTAGGCCGATTGGCACGAAATTTTGCACAACGTACTGAATTTAGGATAGACTAACGTGTGCCAAGTTTTATTGAAATCGGTTTAGATTTAGATATAGCTCCCATATATATGTTTGTCCAATTATTAGCAAAAAGTGCACAAAAGGGTAAAATTTAGTCCGATTGGCATCAAATTTTGCACAACGTACTGAATTTAGGATAGACTAACGTGTGCCAACTTTTATTGAAATCGGTTCAGATTTAGATATAGTTCCCATGTATATGTTCGCCCGTTTTTTCACAAATGGTGCACTAAAGATTTAAAGGGTGTTCGATTGGCACAACATTACGCACAACGTATCGAAATGGGTCTGGGATAACCGTTATATGGGGGCTACCCTAAACCGACCGATATTAAAAATTTTTTATGGAGACATTTGGTACGTGGACCGATAAAGCTCATCTTCGGACCTGCAGACAAGAGACATCTTTATGCAAAATTTTGACGATCTATCTTAATTCGTTTAGACGCTAGAGTGATTACAACAGAAAGTCGGACCTGCATAAATCGTCATAGAATTTTACGCTGCTCAAGAATATAAATACTTTATGTAAATATAGCCGGTTATTGATCGTTGGGTGAAGTCGGTTCACATATAAACACAGATCACATATTTACCTTAGTCGAATTTCATATCAATGGTCCTTCAAAGATTCAAGGTCTGTAAGGATGTATTTCTGGAATATTGTCAAAGTGGTAAAGGGTATCATATAGTCGGCCCCGTCCGACTTTACTACTTTCCTTACTGGTTTCAAGAATATTTTTCTTAAGTCAACCAGAGGCGTGGATTTTTAAATATACTGAAAATAAAATTATACCCCACTGTCCTTCCGCTGCAGGTTTATCAGTTCTAGATTTATTTTTGAACATTTCGTAAAGAAAAATATGTCTTAAGGCGACCATCAAATTAAAATTAATTAAATAATTAGGGGGTTATGTTTTAATTAATTATTGGATTCTGTTAGACATTTTTTAAACATAATAAAGTAACAGGTTAGTCTGTAGATACATTATTATTGCTTGTGTGTTCAAAATAATAGTATGTATTTTATATTTGCCTCAAAAAATTCTATTCGCTTTTAAAGCTTTAGTATGTGTCGAAACATAGTCTAAATACAATATTATTTTTTATACCCATGAAAAAATATTGAATACCAATTTGTTATTGACAGTTGTTTAAAAACAAAGTTAAAATTCCCATAATCGAAAATTTGAGAGTGCAATGTTTACATTATCGGCATAGAATAATAAAAACAATCCAATATTTGGAGGGCATGTGTTCGGCAAAGAAGTTATGAACTTATTTTTTGTCGATATTTGGAATGACAATGAAATATGAGTAATAATTTTTGTATAATTGTATTTTTCTATACAATGTCTTCATGCAAGTCATACCCATCACATTCATATGAATTTAATGAGATTCTAGCCAGACAAGCTTGTCTATTTGTATTTGTAGATTGTGAGGAGGTAATGTTATTGAACTGTGAATTGACAATAGATTATATTTTCATATATATTAATGATTGACGAAATTGTAATAAAATATTGAAAACAATCTTAAAAAACCACGCCTCTTCTAAGACTTGAAAGAATATTCTTTAATAAAATGAAAAAATATTGTTTAATAAATCGAAGCTTAGTAGAGGACTTGAAAAAATATTCTTTAACAAAACAAAAAAACAAAAAAAATATTCTTTAACTAGCATATGCCCGCAACTTCGTTAGCGAATGTGGGAAATATTTAAATATAGTTTTATTTTCACAGAAAACTGCATAGGACAGAAAAACTAAAGAATCCACACATTAATATCGACCATAAATTAAATTTTTAGTACCATTTAGTACAAAATTTCATGATTCGAGCTCTAAAGGTTCAACCAAATCCAAATGTTATCAAATTTACTCTCCTCAACAATCCAACAAAACTTACTGCATATCCCGGTCCTACAACCCCACAATGATTCCGAATTTAAATTTCGGGATTCCAACTCTATTGGTTCTCCCACAATTCAAATTGTACCAAATTTAGTACACAGTAGTAGGAAATTCCAAAACGACTTATTTACCCCAAACCTACACCTACACACTGATCCTAAATCCAAGTTTCAGGATTCCTAAAGTTTCAGGTTCACCCACAATTCAAATTGTACCAAATTTAGTACACAGTAGTACCTATTACAAAAACTTCCAACATACCCCAATCCTACACCCCCACACTGATAATAAATCTAAGTTTTAGGATTCCAACTCTATCGGTTCACCCACAATTCAAATTGTACCAAATTTAGTACACAGTAGTACGAATTTCCAAAACATCCTACTTAACCCAAACCTTCACCCCACAGTGATTCTAAATCCAAGTTTCAGGATTCCAGCTCTATCAGTTCACCCAAATTCCAAAACCTCCTATTTACCCCAAACCGACACCCCCACACTGATAATAAATCCAAGTTTCAGGATTCCAACTCTATCGTTTCACTCACAATTCAAATTGTACCAAATTTAGTACACAGTAGTACCAATTTCCAAATCTTCGTACATACCCCAAACCTACAACCCCACAGTGATTCCGAATCCAAGTTTCAGGATTCCAGCTCTATCGGTTCACCCACAATTCAAATTGTACTAAATTTAGTACACAGTAGTACCAATTTCCAAAATTTCCTAAATCCTCACACTGATCCTAAATCAAAATTTCAGGATTCCGACTCCATCGTTCACCCACAATTTAAATTGTACCAAATTTAGTACACATTAGTACAAATTTCTAAAACTTCATACATATCTCAATATTACACCTCAACAGTGATCCTGACTCCAAATTTTACGAATCTAGCTCTATTAATTCATCTAAACTTTAAATTGTACCAAATTTAGTACGATTTAATCCTACACCCCTACAGTGATCCTGACTTTAAATTTTATTATTACCGCTCTATCGGTTCACCAAAATCCAAATTGTACCAATTATAGTACGATTTAGTACTTTTCGTACACATAAGTATCAAATTTCACAAAACTACGCATAAATCCACATTCTACACTCCGTTAGTTATTTTTTATTTCAGGATTCCAGCTCGATTTGTATCTACAAAATGAAATTTGTACCAAATATAGTACCATATAGTACTTTTCGTACACATGAGTACACGCTTTCAAAACTCTCCTCATATCGAGTCTACTTCTCAACCTTAATTTGCATTCCAAATTTCAAGTTATTAGCTCTATACATTCACATGCTACAAAATTGTACCAAATTTAGTACATTTTAGTACTTTTCGCATACTTATAGTTCGAATATCAAAAACAAAAAAAAAAACTTTGCTATATCTATTCTACACTCCATTAGTGACCTTCAAATTTAAGAGTTCTAGCTCGACCAAAAAAAATCTTTAATAAATCCCCGCCTCTTCTAAGGCTCGAAAAAAACTTTAATAAATCTCCGCCTCTTCTAAGGTTTGAAAATTATTCTGTGTTAAATCCACGCCTCTTATAGGGCTTGAAAAAATATTCTTTAATAAATCCACACCCCTTCTTTAATTATAAAAAATATACCAAATTCGTTTTCCGAAAAGAGGTTTAAATTTAAATCCCTCACTAAAAACACATGTCCTGGCCAATATCCTTTCTTTCTACGCTTCCAAATCTTCCGATTTGTAGAGAAGAAGTCAAAATAATATTTATCTTTATTAAAAAAATAAAAAGAAAAAAATAACAACAACAGAAATGGTAACTCATCTTTATGATGGTTATTATTATTGTTGGTGTTGTTGTTGTAGTGGTAATGGGATTTTCTTTGAATTGCCGGGGAAAAAAATAAATCTGTAAGAAAGCTGGCCCTTAAAGTTGTTAAACAAAAGATTTGGTATTATATTTTACTTTATTATTCCTGGTGTTTGCTAAAATATTAAGGATGTGTTTTTTGAGCCTTTCAGCCAAACTCACACACATACACACACACACCGACACACATTGCCGATATTTTATTCTGGCCACTTTTATCCGGCTCGAAGGCTGGTAGAATGTTAGGAATTATGTCAACCTTTAGTTTTTCGAGAGGGTAGATGGGGGGTTAAGGGAAAAAACACAAACATTTGTCTTATTTAACTCTTCACATGACAACGGTGTGGAAATATCGACAGGGAACAGAATTAGGAATGGGTATTAGGGCTTCCTTTTCTCACATCTCAAGCATTTTCTTTGTATTGCTGTATTATTTAGATCAGTGTAAAAGGTTAAAAAGTAGAAAAAAAGGTTTGTTGTTGCTGCTGGTTTTTTGAAAAATTGATTTTCTGTGATTCTTTTTTTTGCGAAAAGGGGTTGTGTTACTTCGCTCTTGTTGGGCTTGTTTCGTTCGGTCCTTTGCCTAGAATAAAAAGGCCATAATAATTTATGAAATGTTAATGGAATATGAAGCTACTATGAACAAAAAACTAATTGAATAAGATTGCTTTAAAAAAGTAATCTATCTATTCGATCTAGGGGTCTTTAATTAATTTTATTAGTCAACAATCGTTGAGAGGTGGATTTTTAGACAGAACATAAAGAATATTCGGATTTTTTAAATAATCCTTAATCCTATATAAGGCATGGATTTATTAAGGAATATATTTTCAAGACCTCTAAGAGGCGTGGATTTATTAAAGAATATTTTTTCAAGACGTGGATTTATTAAAGAATATTTTTTCTCTAAGAGGCGTGGATTTATTAAAGAATATTTTTTCAAGACCTCTAAGAGGCGTGGATTTATTAAAGAATATTTTTTCAAGACCTCTAAGAGGCGTGGATTTATTAAAGAATATTTTTTCAAGACCTCTAAGAGATATTTTTTTTTCAAGACCTCTAAGAGGCGTGGATTTATTAAAGAATATTTTTTCAAGACCTCTAAGAGGCGTGGA
>NW_026888152.1:0-9305 GCF_032173495.1 Musca vetustissima | reverse complement strand
TCAAGTCGAATATAAGGCGTGGATTTTTTAAAGATTCATTTTTCAAGTCGAATATAAGGCGTGGATTTTTTAAAGATTCATTTTTCAAGTCGAATATAAGGCGTGGATTTTTTAAAGATTCATTTTTCAAGTCGAATATAAGGCGTGGATTTTTTAAAGATTCATTTTTCAAGTCGAATATAAGGCGTGGATTTTTTAAAGATTCATTTTTCAAGTCGAATATAAGGCGTGGATTTTTTAAAGATTCATTTTTCAAGTCGAATATAAGGCGTGGATTTTTTAAAGATTCATTTTTCAAGTCGAATATAAGGCGTGGTTTTTTTAAAGATTAATTTTTCAAGTCGAATATAAGGCTTGGATTTTTAAAGATTAATTTTTCAAGTCGAATATAAGGCTTGGATTTTTAAAGATTAATTTTTCAAGTCGAATATAAGGCTTGGATTTTTAAAGATTTTCTCAGTGTCGATTTTTGTGCAACTGTTTTAAGTACAAACAATTAATTTTATGCAAATACTACTACCAGAAACCAAGAAATACTAACAAATTATACAAAGCCAACAGTAAAGCCTCATTTAAATAAAACATAACAATGATGCAGAATAAATTTCAAATAAAAACTGAAGGAAAAGTCATCTTAACCGAAAGCAGCAACGAAACAACAATAACATCACCACTACCCCCCCCCCCCCCCCCCCCCCCTCATCACCCGAACTTTTATGTCCAGCCAACCTCATCTGACCGTCTGTCCATCCGCTTGCTTCATTTAGTTAAAAACAAATGCTTAACACTTCTCGGTTACAATTTTCCATTAGATTCGAGCGCAAATGACAGAAGAAATATCATAAAAATTAACATTTTTGCCATTTTGAGGTTTTCTTCTACGAAATGAAGCAATAAACTTTGCTTTTGGAATAGTGTCGTCCAGAAAATTTCGTAGATGGAAAAATGGACCAAATAAACAAATATATGTATATAGACATTTAAAGTAGTCATGATGTGGCTTGACCCAATGTGTATGTGTATGGGTGTGTGTGTGCTGTGTCAGGGTGTATGTGTATGACCAAAAACCCATTTGAAGCATAAATTTTGTATTGCACGAAGATATATTTGGTCAGCATTTTAAGATGACTGCGACAAAGGGGTGATAGGGTGTGGGGGTAGTTGTATCAGTTTGTTTTGTGAAAACGTTATAAAAGACATAAAATAAAATTTGTTTTAAGGACCTTTTGGTCATGTGAAGATAATGTAACAAAAGTGACCATAAAGTCAAGGCAAAATTGTCATACGTGTATATACAAACATATAGATATGTATTTATGGCTTGTCGGGAACAATAAATGAGCAACGTTGAACAGTGTGTAGAAGAGGGAACTAGTTTGCCAATAAAATTTAGAATTTTATTTAATGTTTTTTGTTTTTTTGCAATGGAATAAAATGCATTAAAAATGTTCGGGAAAAGGTAAAACTTTAACTATAACTATATAAAAGGTATAACAATAAACTATATAGATAAAGTTAATGCCTTATAGCTACCAAGATGGTTTATATCGGAAATTATCAAAATGACGAACATATGCGGTGGGAGCTGCTGGTTCAATATGAAAATTGTCATTACAGAAAACCAATAAGGAAAGTAGTAAAGTAGGACGGGGCCAACTTTATGATACCCTTTACCACTTTGTAAATGGGAACACCATTTTCATTAAATCGGGCGAAAATACATCTGGGAGCTATATCTAAATCTGGCCCGATTTTCAGGAAACTCAACACATATTATTGTAGACCTAATTCATTACGCTGTGACAAATTTCGAGCAAATCGAAAGATATAAGGACTTTGGTACACCATTTACATTAAATCAGACGAAAATATATATGGGAGCTACATCTAAATATGGAACGATTTTCAGGAAACTTGGCAAACATCATTCTAGGCGTATTTCAGTACGTTGTGCTACATTTCGTGCCAACCGAAAGATATATAGGGACTTTGGTGCACCATTTACCTTAAATCGGACGAAAATATATATGGGAGCTATATCTAAATCTGAACCGATTTCAGATTTCCCAATTTCAATAGGATTCGTCTTTGGGCCAAATAAGTAACCTATGCCAAATTTCATCCAATTCGGATAATAAATGCGACCTGTAGTTTGCTTACAATTTAACATGGACAGACAGACGAACAGACTAACGGACATGCATAAATCCACTCAGAAAGTGATTCTATGCATATTCTCAAAAGGAACCGTGGGTCTATCTCTATTCTTTTTGTCTGTTACAAACATATGAACAAATACATAATACCCCGTACCAATTGTGGTGAACATTATATGAAGTGCTATGATTTAGTGAGGACTGATATAGGTCAATTTCAAAACTGGCATTTTAGAATAACAACACTTTTCTTCAAGCTAAATATTAAGAATGCCGAAAATTGGTAGCTGGGTGTATTCTATTCTCGAACCTGACGTTCTACAATTTATATCTATATCCTCCCTCTTAGAAGTCCATACTTTCCAGTTCATAATATCACCTCAACAACGACGAAATAAGACAATATAGGGATACACACAAAACGCGGAAAAATCAGATAGAATCAGATGATACCTAAACAAAACTAATCTTTAAAACAACCACGCCTTGTAATTGTCGTTGAAAAACTATTCTTTAAAAATCCACGCCTTGTATTTGTCGTTGAAAAACTATTCTTTAAAAATCCACGCCTTGTATTTGTCGTTGAAAAACTATTCTTTAAAAATCCACGCCTTGTATTTGTCGTTGAAAAACTATTCTTTAAAAATCCACGCCTTGTATTTGTCGTTCTTGAAAAACTATTCTTTAAAAATCCACGCCTTGTATTTGTCGTTGAAAAACTATTCTTTAAAAATCCACGCCTTGTATTTGTCGTTGAAAAACTATTCTTTAAAAATCCACGCCTTGTATTTGTCGTTGAAAAACTATTCTTTAAAAATCCACGCCTTGTATTTGTCGTTGAAAAAATATTCTTTAAAACATCCACGCCTTGTTTAGGCCTTGAAAAAATATTCTTTAAAACATCCACGCCTTGTTTAGGTCCTTAAAAATATTCTTTAAAACATCCACGCCTTGTTGAGGTCCTTAAAAATATTCTTTAAACAATCCAAGCCTTGTATTGGTCGATGAAAAAATATTCTTGAAAAAATCCACGCCTTTGTTAGAACACCCTCAAAAAATATTCTTGAAAAAATCCACGCCTTGTTTAGTTCCTTAAAAAAAAAATTCTTTAAAGCAATTACGCCTTATAGGAGGTGATGCAAATGTGGTATACCCATTTGTTTTTAGATTGCCAAATTTTTTATCCGATTAAATTGAAATTTTACACTTTACATGATACATGTGTTGTCTTTCCATGTATCAATTTGAAAATAATATTATTCTAACAATTTAAGAGATATTTGAGAAAATATTTGAAATCCCATAAAAAGTGATTTTAAAAAAAGTGCAGGTAATGTGGTATACCACATGATTTTAATGTGGTATAGTATAATTTTCACTTCCAATTGATATCTTATAGAATTTGTTGTTTTTAATGAATGTGAATTAGCTCGAGATTTATGTCTTTTAAGATTTTTAACGGATACGTTGAGTGCAACTTTAATTTTTATTATATAATAATGTCTACACATGGCAATATTTAATTTTTGTATGGAGAAGTTGTTAAAACTCATAGCCTTTGTTTTTCATCCTTCATTTCATCCTCATTACTATGTTTCACATAGTAATGAGATTTTGTCTAGTGCTGGCCTTTTTTCATGCAGAATCAAGGTATACCACATTACCTACACTTGTGTTCACTGAAGAAATGTCTAGTTTTTTTCCTAAATTGGTGATTATGTGGTGCAATCGCGCATATTATTTGATTTTTAGTTCATACTAATTATTTTAATGCTTTAGTAATAACGATTAAATTACATCCGTAAAACAAAAAATTATTTTTAAACTTCAACCGAAAAAAAGTCAATTTCATGAAAAAATTTATTTTTGGTACTGATTCTCAACGTGATTTAAATAAATTAAACAGGTCATTGCAATCTTATTTTTTTGAGAACAGCAAACTATAGAACATATTTCAGTTATTCTAAAATTTTCAGTTTACAAAAAAAGTGACTATACCACATTACCAACCTATACCACATTTGCATCACTTCCACTATATTGGTCTTTGAAAAAATACTCTTGAAAAAATCCACGCCTTTGTTAGAACACCCTCAAAAAATATTCTTTAAAAAATCCACGCCGCTGTGAGACCCGCAAAAAAATCTTTTACTAAGAAAATATGTCCCATTCAGATTCTTAAACACTCTTTTACTTACCATGCACAGTCTTCCGTCTGCAATCATGATTATGCAAGCTTTCTGACTGCCTTCGTTATCAATGTAATTGATAAAAACACAAACACTCGCGTTCACCGATGCTCCATTTTTGAAAATAAATTATAATCACTATTTATTATTTGGAATAATTTTAATCACTTTTTTTGTTTTGATTTATTAATCAATTAAAAATAATTTTTATTTTATTCATTTTCATAAATTCACATTTTAATACAGGCCTGCTTACCCATATACGCTACCGTAACTGAGGGTCGATGGGTAAACACTTGATCTCTTTCTCTCTCTTTACGTCAGTCGTTTTTAATGGTGAATTCTCAGTTACGCTCGCACACACTTGCTCTCAATTTATTTTTGCCCAACACTGCATTATTCCATCATTAGAACAGGTCGAGAGAATTTCACAACACTCAACGTATTTCACTCACTTTATTAATCTCTTTTTTTGCACATCACTCTCTTTATCCTAATTTCGAAATGACCAACGAACGAAATAACAAAAGAAAACAAACCTCGTTTTCTTGTTGAGATTCCAGAAAACACTAGAAATCAATACGTTACCGACACATTTCAACTGATTTTCACATTACCACAAAAATATATCAACTTTTTTAATTGATCATAATTAATTATTTAATGATTATATTATTAATACATTTATTATTTTGCAAAAATAATGGAGCAAGATCACAAACGAACAATCGATTATAGAGTCCAACGAAAACTAATTTCAACATTCAAAGAAGACAAGAAGAATGAAAGAAGAGACAAAAACAAGTGATTGTGTCGTTTGAAAAAGAGTTGGCAATACTAATTCTTGCAAAGAAATTGCATTGGCTACATGGGAGAGCAATAACAGAGAAGGGCCATCACAAGGCGTGGATTTATTAAAGAATATTTTTTCAAGGCTAATATAAGGCGTGGATTTAATAAAGAATATATTTTCAAGGCTAATATAAGGCGTGGATTTAATAAACAATATATGTTCAAGGCTAATATAAGGCGTGGATTTAATAAAGAATGTATTTTCAAGGCTAATATAAGGCGTGGATTTAATAAAGAATACTTTTTAAAGGCTAGGATTTATTAAAAAATACTTTTTCAAGGGCCATCACAAGGCGTGGATTTATTAAAGAATACTTTTTCAAGGCTAGGATTTATTAAAAAATACTTTTTCAAGGGCCATCACAAGGCGTGGATTTATTAAAGAATATTTTTTCAAGGGCCATCACAAGGCGTGGATTTATTAAAGAATATTTTTGAAGGGGTCCCATAAGGCGTGGATTTATTAAAGAATATTTTTGAAGGGGTCCCATATGGCGTAGATTTATTGAAGAATATTTTTAAAGGGGTCCCATAAGGCGTGAATTTATTAAAGAATATTTTTAAAGGGCGTGGATTTATTAAAGAATATTTTTCAAGGGCCATCCGAGGCGTGGATTTATTAAAGAATATTTTTCAAGGGCCATCTGAGGCTTGGATTTATTAAAGAATATTTTTCAAGGGCCAACTGAGGCGTGGATTTATTAAAGAATATTTTTCAAGGGCCAACTGAGGCGTGGATTTATTAAAGTATATTTTTTCAAGGGCCATCACAAGGCGTGGATTTATAAAAGAATATTTTTTCAAGGGCCATCGTGGATTTATTAAAGAATATTTTTTCAAGGGCCATCGCAAGGCGTGGATTTATTAAAGAATATTTTTTCAAGGGCCATCGCAAGGCGTGGATTTATTAAAGAATATTTTTCAAGGGCCAACTGAGGCGTGGATTTATTAAAGAATATTTATCAAGGGCCAACTGAGGCGTGGATTTATTAAAGTATATTTTTTCAAGGGCCATCACAAGGCGTGGATTTATTAAAGAATATTTTTTCAAGGGCCATCGTGGATTTATTAAAGTATATTTTTTCAAGGGCCATCACAAGGCGTGGATTTATTAAAAACAATTTTTCAAGGGCCATCACAAGGCGTGGATTTATTAAAGAATATTTTTCAAGGGCCATCTGAGGCGTGGATTTATTAAAGAATATTTTTTCAAGGGCCAACTGAGTCGTGGATTTATTAAAGAAAATTTTTTCAAGGGCCATCACAAGGCGTGGATTTATTAAAGAATATTTTTTCAAGGCTAATATAAGGCGTGGATTTATTAAAGAATATTTTTTCAAGGGCAAGGGCCATCACAAGGCGTGGATTTATTAAAGAATATTTTTTCAAGGCTAATATAAGGCGTGGATTATTAAAGAATATTTTTTCATGGCTAATATAAGGCGTGGATTTATTAAAGAATATTTTTTCAAGGGCCATCACAAGGCGTGGATTTATTAAAGAATATTTTTTCAAGGCTAATATAAGGCGTGGATTTATTAAAGAATATTTTTTCATGGCTAATATAAGGCGTGGATTTATTAAAGAATATTTTTTCAAGGGCCATCACAAGGCGTGGATTTATTAAAGAATATTTTTTCAAGGCTAATATAAGGCGTGGATTTATTAAAGAATATTTTTTCAAGGGCCATCACAAGGCGTGGATTTATTAAAGAATATTTTTTCAAGGCTAATATAAGGCGTGGATTTATTAAAGAATATTTTTTCATGGCTAATATAAGGCGTGGATTTATTAAAGAATATTTTTTCAAGGGCCATCACAAGGCGTGGATTTATTAAATAATATTTTTTCAAGGCTAATATAAGGCGTGGATTTATTAAAGAATATTTTTTCATGGCTAATATAAGGCGTGGATTTATTAAAGAATATTTTTTCAAGGGCCATCACAAGGCGTGGATTTATTAAAGAATATTTTTTCAAGGGCCATCACAAGGCGTGGATTTATTAAAGAATATTTTTTCAAGGGCCACCACAAGGCGTGGATTTATTAAAGAATATTTTTTCAAGGGTAATATAAGGCGTGGATTTATTAAAGAATATTTTTTCAAGGCTAATATAAGGCGTGGATTTATTAAAGAATATTTTTTCAAGGGCCACCACAAGGCGTGGATTTATTAAAGAATATTTTTTCAAGGGCCACCACAAGGCGTGGATTTATTAAAGAATATTTTTTCAAGGGCCATCACAAGGCGTGGATTTATTAAATAATATTTTTTCAAGGCTAATATAAGGCGTGGATTTATTAAAGAATATTTTTTCATGGCTAATATAAGGCGTGGATTTATTAAAGAATATTTTTTCAAGGGCCACCACAAGGCGTGGATTTATTAAAGAATATTTTTTCAAGGGCCACCACAAGGCGTGGATTTATTAAAGAATATTTTTTCAAGGGCCACCACAAGGCGTGGATTTATTAAAGAATATTTTTTCAAGGGTAATATAAGGCGTGGATTTATTAAAGAATATTTTTTCATGGCTAATATAAGGCGTGGATTTATTAAAGAATATTTTTTCAAGGGCCATCACAAGGCGTGAATTTATTAAAGAATATTTTTTCAAGAGCCATCACAAGGCGTGGATTTATTAAAGAATATTTATTCAAGGGCCATCGCAAGGCGTGGATTTATTAAAGAATATTTTTTCAAGGGCCATCACAAGGCGTGGATTTATTAAAGAATATTTTTTCAAGGGCCATCACAAGGCGTGGATTTATTAAAGAATATTTTTTCAAGGGCCATCACAAGGCGTGGATTTATTAAAGAATATTTTTTCAAGGGCCATCACAAGGCGTGGATTTATTAAAGAATATTTTTTCAAGGCCCATAATACAAGGCGTGGATTTATTAAAGAATTTTTTTCAAGGGCCAACTGAGGCGTGGATTTATTTAAGAATATTTTTTCAAGGGCCATCACAAGGCGTGGATTTATTAAAGAATATTTTTTCAAGGCTAATATAAGGCGTGGATTTATTAAAGAATATTTTTTCAAGTCGAATATAAGGCGTGGATTTATTAAAGAATATTTTTTCAAGGCTAATATAAGACGTGGATTTATTAAAGAATATTTTTTCAAGGCTAATATAAGGCGTGGATTTATTAAAGAATATTTTTCCTAAGAAATATAAGGCGTGGATTTATTAAAGAATATTTTTTCAAGGCTAATATAAGGCGTGGATTTATTAAAGAATATTTTTTCAAGGCGGGGATTTATTAAAGAATATTTTTTCAAGGCTAATATAAGGCGCGGATTTTTTAAAAATTCATTTTTCAAGGCTAATATAAGGCGTGGATTTATTAAAGAATATTTTTTCAAGGGCCAATATAAGGCGTGGATTTATTAAAGAATATTTTTTCAAGGCTATTAAAGAGGCTTGGATTTATTTAAGAATATTTTTTCAAGGCTAATATAATGCGTGGATTTTTTAAAGAATATTTTTTGGCCCGGCCTATATAAGTCGTGGATTTATTAAAGAATATTTTTTTTCAAGCCTCCATAGGAGGCGTGGATTTTTTTTAAGAATATTTTTTCAAGGCTAATATAAGGCGTGGATTTTTTAAAGATTATTTTTTCAAGGCTAATATAAGGCGTGGATTTTTTAAAGAATATTTTTTCAAGGCTAATATAAGGCGTGGATTTTTTAAAGAATATTTTTTCAAGGCTAATATAAGGCGTGGATTTTTTAAAGAATATTTTTTCAAGGCTAATATAAGGCGTGGATTTTTTAAAGAATATTTTTTCAAGGCTAATATAAGGCGTGGATTTTTTAAAGAATATTTTTTCAAGGCTAATATAAGGCGTGGATTTTTTAAAGAATATTTTTTCAAGGCTAATATAAGGCGTGGATTTTTTAAAGAATATTTTTTCAAGGCTAATATAAGGCGTGGATTTTTTAAAGAATATTTTTTCAAGGCTAATATAAGGCGTGGATTTTTTAAAGAATATTTTTTCAAGGCTAATATAAGGCGTGGATTTATTAAAGAATATTTTTTCAAGGCTAATATAAGGCGTGGATTTTTTAAAGAATATTTTTTCAAGGCTAATATAAGG
>NW_026888151.1:0-9288 GCF_032173495.1 Musca vetustissima | reverse complement strand
ATCTGATCTGTTATCTCTTTGTAATTGCAACGTATGATTTTTGTCGTCACTTATACGCCATCATGGCGTAAAATTATATAAATTTTTTTGAAACCGTACAAAAATATATGGGAAATTAAAAAATTCTTTTAAAATACTTTAAAAAAATTTCAACATTTTTTTGCGAGCACATTCATGATTTTTGGTACATAGGTTAAGGAAAATATGCTGATTCGAAATTTGTTCAAATTCGGATGCTGCGCACACAAGTTATAGCGGTTATATATCTTGTATTTCAAAGAAATTAATTAAATTAATTCCTATTTGTTGTAATTCGCGAATTTCTTCACAAATTCTTAAACACATTTGTTTTCTTTGCAGCACTAGTCAAATCACATTGATATACGGTTTAACAGTCGCGAAAAAACAAATAAAAGCATAAAAATCCCTCAAACTAAAATAAATTAATTTTTCAATTGCCACAAAAGTTATTTTTCGAATTTTTGATTTTTTGGTATGGTAAAGGGAATATCGGTTTGTTTAGATCTTCTGAAACATGTGACGATTTCTTCTACAAATTCTGTTAGATGATTGTTAAATATCGGTAGATTCCTCTGTTAAGAGTTTCGACATTAAAAATGACCAAATATATTGGAGTTAAAGTATATGAAAATGATGAATATTACAAAGCATGCACTTCGCGTATTCGTTGAAATCAGTTGTTGCGCATGCGTTTTTCGTATAAACTGAATCAATCTCTTCCAATAATTATGCATTTTTCGATGTTTCATTTAGCGGCCAAAGTGTGCCGCTCGATGCACTTTACTATGCAAAAACCTTAAAAATGGCTAAAAATAACGCAACGTGCATAAGATTTTAATGCGCATCAGATTTCAATGATCTCCTGTGAAAATACACAAAAGGACACCCATTTTTAAAGGAGCGGTTAAGAACCGCGGATGTGCCTCCACAATTTGTATGCATGTATTTTTGATCTATTTCCACACAGATTCGCGAATTTGACAATACAAGCGTAAATGTATATAAAAAAATTCGAAGAAAACCGAGATTATATACGCGAATTTGTCAAAATAAGTTTTTGCAGTTTTTCCCACATTCAAGGCTGAGCTCATTAGATTCGGCACGTAATAAAACTAAAATCACGCGGGGTTCCACGACATTTGAGTGGACCTTCTTAAATTTAGACTCGAAAAATAGGGTTTTTATAAAAATTTACGCACCAAATTTTCGACTTTGGAATTGCAAAAAAGGAATGTGCTCACTCCTGAGATATACACTAAATGAAGCAAAATCACTAGTTCTACAATCCTATAATCAGTTTTGTCCATTAGCTGGATGCGCGAAAATCTGTTTTGGGTGTATGCAGTGATTATATCGAAAAATCATACATTAGAACCGTATTGTCGTCGGAGTATTCTTCAATTTAGTCACTGATCACATGTGCTTGTGTTGTGTAGTTTAGCCACAAATTTAAATTATATGCAATATGTTCATATTTCGCGAGTTATAAGCATGCAAACCTCAGTTTCAAAGAATTGAAAAGATTTTTGTAATTTCCCATATACATTATTTGATAAGACTGATATTGATTGAATTTCTTATTGTGAACTGGAATATCATGGATAATATGATATCGAATGGCACCCATACCGAAGGAAAAAAAGTTTTAAAGTTTTGCTGCAATCCAGTAAACTGATCTATATATCAGAGACTTCTTGTTTACTCTCTATGTTTCAAGTTTCAATGTTAGAATTTAATTGAAATGTAATGTAATTTTTAGTATGGGTCAATAGCGGCGTATAAATTATGTCGTTACTTATACGTCATAATTAACAAGTTACCTAATTCTTATAAGATACGATACACAAAGAATATGTAATTATTTGCTATGCGAAATTACGTATAGACAGTTTTAACGTAAAATTAGTATTTGACTGAAAAAGAAAACGTAGCTAAAGCAAAGTGCAGGCAAATATCATCGATTTTTATATCTTTTTCAATGAATTCAATTTTACCGTTGCTGTGTGGCTCAAAGTAAGCGGCATCATCTACCAAGCTAACATATTTTGAGGGCTACCATTAAACCATGAATTATTTGTTCAGTGGATAAATAAGAATCATAGCGACTATATAGACGATGTGATAATTGAGTTGGAAATGTAAAGGAAATAAAAAGCGATAATTATGATAATTGAAGTGATGTACACAAACGAAGAGGGCGAGGGGGAAATCATCTTTTTTGCATTTTCTTGATTACTTTAGTTCTCTTCACACAAAATTACCGTAATTCAAATGGTTGTAGTAGTAATGAGATAGAACTCACTAGCTTTAGTAAAATATTGTATGCAGTCATTTGCATTCTATGTTGCAAAGAAAGTAATGGATACTCTGCCAAGTACATATATTAAAATGCAATTTAATAAGTACAAAATGGGAACATAAATTTAATAAAATAAAAGGATTTTTTTATTTTAAATACTAAAACAATTTTCATACATAAGATCAGAGCATATGAAATATATCACAACGTATACGCCACAACATCTAAGAAATTAAGTGGTAATTTCTACTCTTCATAATTATATTTTTTCTTTGGAGGTTTAATTTTTTGGCAATTGATTTAAAAAACCAGTAAGGAAAGTAGTAAAGTCGGACTGGGCCGACTATATGATACCCTTCACCACTTTGGGGATATTCCACATATGTATTTTTGTAGATGTCGTCTTTTCGAAGGAACATTGACAAGAAATTGAACGAACTTAAAAATGCGATCTTTACTTATAAGTAAACCGACTTTTAGCAATCCTTACACATGCAATATATTCCATACTTTTTTAATAGCTAAAGTTAGCTTAAAGTAACTTTACGCACGCTATTTGCTATGCTTCACTTTTTAAAATGTAATACCAATCAAGCACCCATTGAATATTTGGTTTACAATCAATATGAATAGGTCGAAATTATATATGGAAATTATGCTATATCTAAATCTGAACCGATTTCAGAGAAACTTGCCCGAGATTAATTTATATTTATTTCAGTACGTTTTGTCAATCGGCCTAACTATGGGTCTTTAGTACACCATTTAATTAAAATCGGACGAAAGTATATATAGGAGCTATATGTAAATCTGAATCAATTTCAAGAAAACTTGACACACGAAAGGTTATAGTAACTTCAGTACATTGTACAATATTGTGTGAGGGTCGGCTAATCCTTGGTTCTTTAGTGCACAAATTACATTAAACCGGACGAAAATATATATGGGAGCAATATCTATAGAGCAACTAGCTGAACCCGCTGCGCTTGGCTGCCCATACTAAAGTTATTAACATTCTATAGTTAACGTCAAAAACTATTTGTAGGTATTTCGTAGAGTAATATCATTAATAATTTTGGTCTATGTATTAGTATATTTCATTCTATTCAATAGATTACAAATACATTTTTAAATAATCTTTGAATAACGGTGGTAGTATTAAAAAAATTTAGATTGACTTTTCTAATCAGTTGTAATAGTACCATACTCACTTTTGGATATCTCCCATATTGAATTCATAGTCTTTTTCTTCAATGGTGGTTGAATTTTTAAAATTAAGAAAATCAAATTTTATTTTTTTTTTCACAAATTGACAAAATGTAAAAATTAAAATGTCAAAAAATTTTCATTTTACACAAATTTTATTCCAATATGTGGATAATGGAGAGATGCAAAACAGCAGACGTTAGCGGAATTACTGAACTGGTGGTTTTTATCATAACTGATAATAACATAAAGGGACCAAAAATGATGAGTCGAACATTATCGTTTGGACTAATTTTGTTAATTGCTGATCACTTATGATTAGTATGTAATTATCTGCGTACCATTAAAATTTGTATGAGCCGATTTATTTAAGATATTCTAATATATGCATAGAAAATGAATATTAGTTCAGAGATATGATTACTGTTGATGCTATAATTCCTCGTCATCACGGAATTTTCGAAGTTTATCTTGCCTATCTTACTTACATGGGTTGGCATGACTCACTGCGAAAATGTCAGTAAAATCTATTTAGCGGTTTTTGTGTCAACAACCGAAAGAGTTTCCATTTTCTACATTTAGATTAATTAAATGCAGTGAGGAGTACATTTTCCCCTATTGTACCACGTCAATTTTTATAGGGATGATGCGTATTTTCTGCCAAGTTACTCAGACAAATTTTGAAGTGGGAATCTGTAACCCTTCATAAAATATAAGCATAGAAAATTAATATAAGTTCAGATGTATAATCACTTTCGATGCGATAACTCCACATCCACGCGAAATTTTGGAAGTTTATATAGACTATATTATTTCCCTCGGATGGCATGATGTGCGATAAAAATCTCAGTAAAATCTGTTCAACGGTTTTTGAGTCTAGAAACAAAACATGTTTTATTTCCTACATGTAGATTATTTAAGTGTAACGAATAGTGCATTTCCACTGATCTTATCTCGCTCATATTTTTATGAATAATGTGTATTCACACTTACGATATACAGATAAATTTTGAAGGCGTTATCTGTAACCGTTCTTAAGATAAACGCATATTACATGTTCAGAAAATTTGAGGTATGTTTACTATTGATGCTATAACTCCGCATCCGCGCGGAATTTTAAAAGTTTATATAGCCTATGTTACTATCAGGGCATACCCCGACATACAGTGTAAATCTCATTAAGTTCTGTTCAGCGGTTTTGGCGTCTATCGGTAACATACAAACAAACAAACAATTTTTTTTTCTATTTTATATACATAGAGCAATATAGAGGGACTTTGGTGCCCCATTTACCTTAAATCGAACGAAAATATATGTGGGAGCCATATCCAAATCTGAACCGATTTTTCCCAATTTCAATAGAGTTCTTCCTTGGGCCAAGTAAGTGACTTGTGCCAAATTTCATCCAAATCGGATCACAAATGCGACCTGTACTTTGTTTACAATTTAACATCTACAGACAGACGGACGGACGGACGGACATGCATAAATCGACTCGGAAAGTGATTCTATGCATATTCTCAAAAGGAACCATGTGTCTATCTCGTTTCCTTTTACCTGTTACAAACATATGCACAAAGACATAATACCCTGTACCACAGTGTGGTGCAGGGTATAAAAAGATGATAAATGAATTATTCACAAAAATCTCCCTCAGTTTAGATTTTACCGGAAATATTTTTAAATTACTTATATAACTATTAAATTATTTATATTACCAGTAGAATATGGAGTAATTACCTAGCTCAAACTGTACAAGGTATAATCTATGCTCATATGGATAGTAAAATTGTAATAATTTTAATTCATATATTTAATCATATATCAGATACAAATTAATGTTGGTGATCGTAGACTACCTGAACAAAAATTCTATGTACAGCAAATCATATACAATTGTCATAGAAGAATATTTGGGTGCATTATAATAATACCTAATACGAGAAAATATATGTAACCCACAGTGGCATATACGTATTGTCAGCATTTATAAGCACCAGTGCTCAATTAAATAAATTATGATTTATTAGTTTTGTAGAGCGATCTTATTATAATAGCTCGAATGAAAAAGCCTCTTTGTTCAAATTCCATAGAACATATCTTTCAAAGTGAAGTTTAAATAATTACCCAGCGCAATATATAATCCATTTTCTACCATGGGAATTATAGCTATTATTATTTCCTGTTAGAATTGACGGGACAATATATGAACATGGGATACTAATTCATTCCAAAGTAATTGAAGAAAAGGGTATTTCTCAATCTATATCTGGTTTAATTCTCCCAAGATAAATGTGGACGATTCTATGGTTACCTCGGTAATCAAAGTCTCTAATCAAAGAAAAGCGTTACTGATAGAAATCAATTATTTTGATCGGATCTCACAAGATGACCTAAGTATACCTGGACTACCAAAATTCACTGTACAGCAAATCATATAAAATTTTCAAAGCAGAATATTTAGCCTCCATTTACACATTCTTTTGCAATACTAAATTAAAGTTAAACTACTTCTTGTCTATAAACCATTCCAAGTCGACAAGTCTGTACCACGGTGCGTATAAAAATGTTTTAACGTATACACTTCAGTTTCTGTAAAATCTAACTAAAACTATATTTTCAACCAGAACACATTTTTCCTAGGTAATTAATAATGAACAAAATGCGTTCTGGTTGAATCAATTTCCAACATAGTTTAAAACCAATCGGTAACCAAATCTCTGTATCATTTAAATCTTTACCCCATTCACCTTAACCATAATCATCTGCAATAATTCTCTAGCCACTAATCAAGAATGATAAGAACACCAAACACACTAAAAATATATCGGGCATGTTCTGGCATTCACTTCAACGGCAGAAGTGTATCGAACACACGCCGAGGTGTTCTGTAACACACTTTACACCCATTTGAGGTGTATTCTTTACACTTACATTTCCATAGTGAGAATCGGGTGTATTCATGTTTTTTCATATAAAAGAAAATCTTTTTTGTAATAAAAAAGGCACATGATGATAGATTGTTATGGTATTATTGCGTATAATTTGTTTAAAATCACAAAATGAACATGAAACATCATTAAAAACAAATTTTAAATAGATATGAAGGTTTGTCTTAAATGTTCTTCATCTGAATTTATCGTTTGACACAAACAGCTGATTTGAAGTAAGGCCGAAGAAGATAGGGTTACCAAATGTTCCCCTTAAATCAATCAACAAATTAATGATATTAAAGAGTTTTTCATACATATATTTTATGTAGCGAATAATAAAATATTAAAAAATAATAATAAAATTGTCGTTAGAATTAACGAAATTACTAAAAAATTACAGAAACAATGTAAAAAACGAATACAGTTTTATTTGTGGCAACACTATTTCTGCAAAGTACCATGTCGACGTTTATTTTTGACGCAATTCCAAATTTCAATTCACTTGAGAAGCAGAACAGGAGGTAGCTTCTGAGGTGAAGTGTATGTGTAAAGTGAAAAGAACACACCGTGAGTTCCAGAACATATCCGTATAATTCTACTTGCAATGTACTCAATATTTTCAACATTTTTCTCACCAACAAAACCAAAAAGCCAAAAAACAAAACTGGGTTATTTATTACCTACCATAATCTCAAATAATTGCTCACTCAACACTGAGTGTGCAACCAACGTAATCTTGCTGCAGACATACAAAGACCCAGAGAGAATAAACACATGTACACAAATCTTGAAAATTTGGTATTTTGCACAAAAGTTCAAGCCAAAAGGGAGAAGGGTGGGAGGTATGTAGCAACAGAACAAGAATCGTTCGTTCGTTGTTGAAGACCAAGCCAGCAACAGACAATAAGAACAAGAGTTTTTCATCTTGTAATTGCAGCTCAAGGCAACCTTGCCAAGCAGCAAACTGGATAACAAAAGAAAATGTTACGGGTCCAGGGTTATGCATTAAATTTTGAATGAAAAATCATTTATAGAATTTAGCTTTCTTTCGACGAGTGAGATTTTTTCTTTTGACGTTTCTCATTTTTTATTTTTTTAGATTTAAGGTAAAACAAAGTAAGCGGTACACAAAAGAAGCATGAAACACACCGAAAAAACGGAATGGAATTAAAGATTGTAAATTAATTGAACACTCCTCTTGATTTGCAAATTTTGCTCTAGCTTTTGTTTTGTATTCTACAACAAGATTTTTGTTTCCTTGAGGGTTGTTCCCTTTTCATTTATTAAAAAATATTTGAAGTAACATTTCTCAATTTTGATTTGCATATTGAAGAAAAATTTAATTTTTCCATTAAAAAATTAATTATGCATCCGATTTTCTTTTTTTTGAGGATTAATTGTTTGATATACGTGTTGAGAACATTAGAGTAATATATAATTTCGTTTCGTATTAAGTGTTATGTTTCATTGGGAAAATGGGAAATTGTAGTCCTTCAACAAATATTGAATGTAACTTCGCATAGTAAATGATTTAAAGTTATTCATTATAAAAATATCTAACATGAGAACATATATGTAGTCCACTGTGTCGTATACGTAGCGTCAGCAGTTATACGTATCAGTATCCAAGATATGTATCATTGTTTATTAGTTTTGTATAGCGATTCCAGAGGATCGTATAATAAAGCATATCCGCTCAAGTTCTATAGAACATATCTTTCAAATCGAAGTTCTAATAGTTATTCAGTGTACTATACAATTCATGTTCTTATAGACAGTATACTTCAAAACAAACCAACATACTTCGAAATAAAAGTCTACATTTTTGGACGACAGTTGAATTCCTAGGTGACTTTCGGAGATAAGATTGTTTAGTTTTCAAGAGCATTGGTGGTATAAACGACTATTAACAGTCTTCAAGTCGACTTAAGAATTGAGAAGTGTTAGTCTTTCCGTCTAAGTCGGAAATGCACTCCAATCTATATCTGGGATAGTTTCAAAAATGAACGAGGAAGATGACAGTAAATAATGTTTGATGTAACTGTCGGGAAACCCCACATTAAAGTTAATTGACAAACAATTGCTTCCAAAGGGGCCGCGGTTAAAAGTGAATGTAATTTCACACCTCAACAATTCCTATGACTATCGAGAAGGCCAAAGAAGCAATGGACGAAAATATGTTTCGAAACGCAACTAGGAAATCTATTTGATCAAATGAGGACTCAGGGCGTGGCTACAAAGGGAACAATTTCACAGCTTTCAAAACCCAGAACCAGCCTACTGTAGGAGAAACAATTGCTGGAAAAAGAAAAAATATTTTTTAAAGTCGAAATTAATTACAAGATATGTGTCCTTGAAATGTAAGAAAGTTTGAATGCTAACCTCAAGTGCAGTTGAGCAAATGGGTATGCAATATGGCCTCACCAACTGAGAGCGTGGCATAATAGTCTAAAGAGGGAACTCTACAACCACAGAACCAGGCTTCTGTATGTGAAACAACAGCTGGACAAACAAAAAATATTTTTCGAAGTCGAAATTAATTATAAGCTTTATGTCTTTGCGATATCTTCTTCTTACTCGCCTCATAGTATGTATCAGTGTAAAAAGGTCCTCCGTGGAGAAAAGCAGCAGTGAAGAAGTTCTCTCTTGTCCAGAAAGTTTATTCATTTACCTCGTATGCTTCGGTGACATTAAGAAAAATCCTTGCGAAGCGATGTAATAAGTAATGTGTTACAATTTATTAGTTGTTGAGTTATTTCCCACTGTTTAATATAGCCAAGTACAAAAGAAAACAAAGTAATTTTCTTTTCTATTAAACAGGGGTCGCAC
>NW_026888150.1:0-93065 GCF_032173495.1 Musca vetustissima | reverse complement strand
TCTTCAAACGGTCCAGTTGTTGACAGTAGAGATCAGAATTTAGCGTTTGGTCATATGGAAACAACTCATAACAAATTATCCCCTTCCAGTCCAACCAAATGCATAGCAGAACCTTAATGGCCGTTAGTCCTGCTTTGGCCACCGTTTGAGGTGCTTCAAAAGGTCGGAAAATGGATTTGTACTCGAAAATAAGTGCTTATATTAAAAACATGTACTTGCAAGTGTTATGGTTCTGAATTAATTTAAGGAGTTAATTATATGAAGTATTGAACGAATGGTCATTTAATCGATTACTATGTTTGCAACTAAGAAGTGAACCAACGCCACTATCATGCTTTCACCTCCGTATTTCATAATATTTTTCCTCTTCCCAAAACTTGAAGTCCACTTGAACTAGAAGAAGTGGACTGAATTCATCACCTTCGATTTTAACATAAGCCAGACGGAAGAACGACAACTTGTAAAACGATTCGAATTGTGTGAAGCAGATTTGGTCGACAAAATTAAAGTCTAAATCCGTTTATACCCTCATTGGCCATAAGGCCGAGGGTCTACAAATCGTACTTCAACTTATGCTGAAATAACTTTCCGATATCACCTGTATTTATGCCACACCTACACTAAACCATTTTTTTAATTTTAAACAATTATATATATATATATATATAGATAAACAAATTTAAATGTGATTTTTTGCAATATGTTAAAATGTTATTGTGTGAAACTTACCAATAATGTTGTGGGCTGCATTCTGAAAATAACAAAATATCAACGTTAGTTGATAATACAGCCTGGAAAAGCACAAACGAACACAATATTTGGGGATTAATTTCTGGGGATTTTTTTTCACTTTTTGTTTCATTTCAAATTGCAATACCTTTCCCAAATACTACGTTCCGAATCGGCAACATATTTCAAACCATTTAATGCTGTCTCCAATAGAAAACGTTTTAAATTAATTCTCAAATACATTTGCAGTGGCAATCGTTCTATATTTTGCCTTTCATTTTTATTCACTTTTTCCCAATTGTGGGGAGATTTCATTTTACTTGTATTTAGATGTTTATCACACTACTGAATTAGTTAAAGTAAATGGTTTATACTCGATAAGGTGGCCTTATATTTGAAAAAATGTCCCTGTATGAGTTACAGTTCGTAATTAGTGTAAGGGATGTACGCGTTTTAGTAACAAACCAATAATTAATTATGTTATGTAGAGGGAATTCCTTTTAATCGATTACTACGTCTATGATAACGATTGACAAGTGCATCCTTTCAATGGAAAAAATTAAAAATTGGTAAAAAGGGGGGTATTGGTCCCGAACCATGAATTTACCTAATTTTGTGGTTGTTTCGTAGTAGTTTTCTTTAATTAACAACAAGTCTCTCTTTCCGACGGTGGGCGTCATTTCCGATGCAACGGCATTCGAAAGATTAAATGTCTGACACTGGTATGAACTAGGATTATTAACATGGTCTTGACAATAAACCAAGTTAGAACATAAGGAAGATCTTGACCGATTGCATTTCTACTAGTTCATACGATAGCTATGTGTGTACAGTATAAAGTGTTAAATTTGTGCTGTCGTGATCGCCATTCGTAAAAACACCTAACAGTATAAATCTGCTATATCTTCAAGAGTTCTTAAAATGTTCACTTTAAAGGGATATTCTTAAATTAACCCGAGCTGTGCTAGTGTGACCATATGGTCACACTCATAAGACATCACCTAAAAAACCTGTACCTGAGCAGTGCTAGTATGAACATATGGTCACATCCCCAAAATTTATCCTGTCGATTATACTGATAAGAAAAAAGGATACAAATCATTTTTTTGGATTCAGTGACCCACAATCTAGAGACGCTGAAAGTGTGGTCCCAAAATATGAACAAAATAATTACAGCACTCGGGTTAATGTAGGTTTGAATTAAATGGAAACTCAACATTCTCGAGAAAGGGGGGTCCCCTTAAAATTATATTTTTTTTTAAATAGAGGGAGAGGTAGCAAGGATTATGGATATATATAATCAATCTACGGGTAGTATATATATATTAGGGCCTGCCAAAATTACACCACAAAGAATTTTCCATTCATTGAGCGAATACTTATGTGGGGAGGTATCTGAAGAAGTTGCCCTTTAGACCCCTTCATCGGATATAATATAACTGTGGTACAAATATTATGTTGGGGGGAAATAAATCCATTCCGATTTGTCCAATTTGGACCTCTCTATTTGCAAAAAAACTCTAGTAGTCGATTTTCACAATCCTCCTGAGATACCTATTTTTTATCATTAAAGAAATTTTTCAATGCAAGAAAAAGATTATAATCGCATGGTGCCAAGTCCGGACTGTATGGCGGATGCATTAAAACTTTACAATCAAGCTCTCGAAGTTCCTGGCAAGTCACTGTAGATGTGTGTGGCCTAGCGTTGTCCTTGTGGAACACAACACCGCACCTGTTGGCCAATTCTGGACATTTCTGGTCAATTTCTATCTTCAAACGGTCCAGTTGTTGACAGTAGAGATCAGAATTTAGCGTTTGGTCATATGGAAACAACTCATAACAAATTATCCCCTTCCAGTCCAACCAAATGCATAGCAGAACCTTAATGGCCGTTAGTCCTGCTTTGGCCACCGTTTGAGGTGCTTCAAAAGGTCGGAAAATGGATTTGTACTCGAAAATAAGTGCTTATATTAAAAACATGTACTTGCAAGTGTTATGGTTCTGAATTAATTTAAGGAGTTAATTATATGAAGTATTGAACGAATGGTCATTTAATCGATTACTATGTTTGCAACTAAGAAGTGAACCAACGCCACTATCATGCTTTCACCTCCGTATTTCATAATATTTTTCCTCTTCCCAAAACTTGAAGTCCACTTGAACTAGAAGAAGTGGACTGAATTCATCACCTTCGATTTTAACATAAGCCAGACGGAAGAACGACAACTTGTAAAACGATTCGAATTGTGTGAAGCAGATTTGGTCGACAAAATTAAAGTCTAAATCCGTTTATACCCTCATTGGCCATAAGGCCGAGGGTCTACAAATCGTACTTCAACTTATGCTGAAATAACTTTCCGATATCACCTGTATTTATGCCACACCTACACTAAACCATTTTTTTAATTTTAAACAATTATATATATATATATATATATAGATAAACAAATTTAAATGTGATTTTTTGCAATATGTTAAAATGTTATTGTGTGAAACTTACCAATAATGTTGTGGGCTGCATTCTGAAAATAACAAAATATCAACGTTAGTACAAAACATATAAGTATTTTTTTTATTTTTTATATCAATGTTGGGTCGAACATTGATAGATTTGGAGTATAAAATTCATATTCGTAATAACTGCACTATCAACATACGACCTAATATGCCTGATGAACTTATGAAAACTGGGTTAGGAATTGAACAAATTCTGAAAAGAAGATTTTTATTTTTGGAGTCTTTTATAAATTTCATGCATAGATAGTTTTCATTTTCAAGAACACGGAATACAAAATTACAGCCATTTCGGTGGAAAATTGCGGATAAACCCATCAATGCATAAAACAAGTAAAAACGATGTAAGGTTCGGCCCGGCCGAACTTTTTATACTCTCCACCATGAGGATGAAATGTGGAATATCGATCCACTCCTTCTTGCACCTCCCCCAACAAAATGGTCAATATTGTGCTAAAAATGTATTTTATAATTTCATGGGAACAGACAAATCCATTTGAACCAAAATTTGTACAACCTATAAGTATCCCAAGCTTTGATCAAGACCGAAGATGAGACCCCTTGGTCCACTCCTTCTGATACCTCCCCAACAATGCGTCAACATTTTCAATATTAATACATCCCACATCAAGCGAATGGAATGTCCGATTTCAACCAACCTTTGCATAACCTATACTCTTTATCAAAACCAGATCAAGTCCTAAGGTGGCACCCATTGGTCCACTCCTTCTGGCACCACCCCCACAATGGGTCACAATGTTCAATATTTATAAATCCCATATCAGGCGAATGGAATGTCCGATTTGGACCAAACTTTGCACAACCTCTAATCTTTAACAAAGCCCATATCAAGTACAAGGAGAGATTGCAGTATAACTTTCACTGGCCCAAGATCACCAGTTAAAGTCTGAAAGTACCTCTCGGAGCCCTTCAACACCGAACGGGGGTTCAGAGAAGGTGACAACCTATCGTGTGAACTATTTAACATACTGCTCGAAGAGGTCATACGAAGTGAAAAGGTTATCGATATGGCACTCTGTACGCCAAACAGCACACTTTACTCTCCTACGTCGATGGCATCGACATTATAGGTCGTAAATTGCGAGCAGTAACTGTCACCTGGAGTCTGCCAAAGTGGGTCTGGCCGACAATGGCGAGAAGACCAAGCTGAAAGTATCAAAGTGCAAGACGTTCAGTTGACTCGGACCAACTAAAAAATTGAAAGCTACAGCTTTGAGGTAGTTGGAGATTTTGTAAACCTGTGTTTCACACAGAAGGGGACGTTTAAGGAGTTCTATGCAAAGATCAAGAGGTAGAAACAATTTAGAAACGTTTTTCAAATTGGAAAACTACGCACAAGATCGACGCCCCTGGAAACCTTTTTTTTTTTAAGTTCGTCTTATGTAATATATGTGCAGTCACAAGATATATGCATGTGCCTGATACTAAAGAATTAATAGAAGTCCATACAATGATATTGACACAAATGGTATCCGAAATAACCCGGAAACATTTCATTTTTTTTTAATTACCACAAATCACTCAGCTTGGATTTTGAAAATCTTAAATAACCCATAGAAGACCTTCTAGGCAAATATACAACTTTTATAGGGTATTGTAGATATAGAAGATCAGTATAGGGTCTTCTTGCCATAGAAGACCTTTAAAGACCTGCTAACTATAAAATAATTTCTTATAGCATCGGTCTTCTATATAGACATAGAAGACCTTAAACGGGTCATCTAGATATAGTAGATATGTATGGATGCTTAGATCCTTTATAGGGTCTTCCAGCTATATAAGGCTATGGTGTACCTGTATAAGGGTTATCAGCTCGAATCCCTACATACATAGGTTCTTTTACCATCAAAAGAATATATATTCAACATATACAAGTATCAACAATTATCGTTAACATATTTTTTTACAAAAAATTCAAAACAAAAAACTAAATTTTTTATTTCCCTCCTTGATTACATTTCCTCTTCACAGGTTTCTTTGGTGGCAATTTCTCTGCATATAACTTCATGCGCTTTTCAATTTCCGGACGAAAATGTCGAATCAAACCTTGCGGAGGCCAAGCGGCACCATCACCAAATGCACATATTGTATGACCTTCAATTTCTTTCGATATTTCGTAGAGCAATTTCTGCCGATTCGGCATTTCCCGTTACAAAACGATTCATAATTTTTGACATCCATGGAACACCCTCACGACATGGGGTACTAGAATGATTGCAACAGACGGACATGTGTAAATCGTCATAGAAGTTTACGCCGATCAAGAAAATGTAAATATTCTTTATTGGCTTGGAAATGATTATTTTAATGATTTACAAACGAAAAGCGAACTTACTATGGTTGAACCTCCGAACCTCCATACTATGGTGTAGGAAAAAAAAAAACAACGAATGTCCGATTTAAAAATGCTGAAACCACAACACTTTTATCAACCATTTTTTTATTATTACTTGGTGTATATTAAACCGCAAAATACACAATCATAGATTTTTAATTTACATTTAACAATATTGCTGTCCCCATTATTTAGCCACAACTGTTTGCTTTGCATGTTTATCAACTGGTATCGTAAATACCTACGATACACTACTATTTCAAGCAACAGTGTGCCGCTAAAATACAACTGTGGTTACTTATGCTCTCCCCATGACAACAACGATCTTCCCCTCCAAATGTGTAACTCTCCCCTTTTCCAGCACCATACAACATCATCAAGCTTTTTTACTTAGTCTCTCCACAAACAAAACAACAAAAGTTCATTCATTATTTTTAAGAAATCAATACGCTGAGACACCGACCGCACTGACTAGCTGCTGGCAGCCAGCTGCTTTCACAGACATTTAGTTATTCGTAGTTCGTCGTTGTGGACGTTCGTTAGTCAGCAGACAGTGTTCCGTGCAAGCTATAGTAACACGCAATTGTTTTTTTTCTGATTCGTGTGTGTCTGTGCCCTGTTAATAGCCGGTAAATAAAATAAGAAAACACACCAAACAACAAAAGATAAAAAACCGAATAAACAAAGCGCACAAAGAAAAATACCCAAGTAATAGACCGACAACCAATAAATGTTCGACGCCAATATCTAAAATACACAATCATCAAAAATAAGAAATAAGAAGCAAGAAAACATATTTGTTGGGCATACATACAGAAATTTGAGAAAACCAAAAAAAGTAAAATTATTGCCTACGTAGTATATTGTTGTTTGAAATTCAACGAAAAAATATTCGAGTGAATTCCAGCTAGTGATCATTGGGTTTGAAGTAATTTTCACAAGTGCCACCATAGTGCCATCAAATATTTGTTGCATGACAGTTGGTTCAGTACGGAACTGTTTTTTTATCACACATTTTGTTTATATTATATTTTTCCTAATTCGTTTTGTAAACGCCCTTTTATCTACGGTAGTTATTTTGTTTTATTTGTTTGTTATTTCAGCTGGAATGAAGTCTTAAAGTTTTATGTCATAAACTGGTTTTCTGTGGTATCCAGTTGTTTATTTCGTGAATAAATTAAATAATTATATTTTTGAGCCTATCTTTTATGAGTGTCTAAGCCAACCTTTGAAATTAATGAAGATTGTATGACGTGGTATAATCATAATTATGGAATTAAATGTGGTTAACCTATGAGATTTATTCAATTCTTCTAATGCCGCTTAATAAGACTGTTACATACTCCGCCAACGTAGATTGCAACAAAACGAGTATTTTTTTGAATTTTTTCGAGGGGTAGGTATTGTTACCCTAATTATGTGTATATATTTTATTGGGGGACGTATCCGCATATTCGGTTATTTGACCAGGAAGTTCGGGTACAGGTACCCGGATTTACGGAACCGATTCATAGCAAATGGGTATCATTTAAAATGTACCTTTCTATTGAGTGGTGACATGATGGTGTTATCTCAATCCATTTGAGAGGTACAATAAAAACATGTTTTTGGATCCGAATTTTATGAAAAACCCTTACAAATTCGAAGAAGGGTTCATTATAGTCACTCATTTATTTGTAGGGTTCTAAGGAATTTATATTTTAATTCAAAGCAGATACCTCCAAAAAATCCGGGCCCAAACCAGGCTTTTTTGACTTATCTCATTATGTCACCACTCAAAAGAAAGGTATTTTTAAACCCCATTTTGTATTATTAAATGGTTCCATAGAACCGAGAACTTCTATCCGACCTTCCGGGTCAAATAACTGGGTACGTCCCGCAGGAAAAAAATATATGCCCATAATTCGGGTAATAATAGCTAACTCTGGAAAATAATTTCAAAAAAAAAAAAAGAACAAAAATGGTCGTTTTTACTAAACTAAAGTTGTTTCCGAATGTTTAACCGAATTTGCTGTCTTGTGACATTTATGGAGATAAAAGTTATATGAACTTTTTTCTCCATTAATGTCATAAGACACTTTTCGGAACATTATAAAATGTTCTGTAGGACCTTCTGATACTCATTGAATCGAGAAAGTATCAGTTCTTACCGAGATATGTGAATACAAATTTCAAAAAATATCCACACTTTTTATTAAATATCATTATCAGAATACCACTTCGAAACGTTTGAAATTTTTACTGCATATAGTATTTTTGATACTGATTGAAAAAAGTATAACTGTTTATTTGAGGAATGTATGGAATTCAAAATGTTTGAACATTAGCAGATTTATTTTTAATTTTATTTTCTAACAAGCCGGTCTTTGGCCGGGAATTTAAGAAATTATCCTATGGACAGGTGGGTAGTTGGGCTACGCGAGCAGACTTTTCTGCTAACTTCATTTGTTTTGACATAGCCCTCATATGAGACCTCGATTTCAATGCGTACATCATGATGAATTGGTATACGACTATTAACTATAATTTAAGTAAATTAAGTTTTTCATTATACCCTCCACCGTAGTGTGGAGTGTTTTTGATTATACCCTTGTCATTCCGTTTGCAATAACTCAAAAAAATATTGAGACCTCAGAAACTATATACATTCTCGATCCGAATAATATTTTATGTCGATTTAGCCATTTGTCTGCCCCTCTGTTGAAATCACGATATAAATCGTAATAATTTAGATACTGATCTGAAATTTTTCTTGTACTTCTTAGATGTTTGGTATTGCAAATGGGGTATATCGATCCACGTTTTGAAATAGCCTTCATGTAAGGGTATATTCGGTATTTTGGGGATATTGAGCACGATCTTCAGCCGAATTGACTGTAATTTCTAAAATTCCTTAATATTGACTCAAGTTTCGAGGCAGCCCCCGGTACTTGGTTTTCAACCGAATTGACTGGTAGTAAATATTTTGGATTCTTATTGAGATTTTCATCCATATTGACTGTAATTTGGTATTTTGGGTTCTCAAAACTAAAATTTATTAATATTGTACTTCCAACATTCAGTATTTTTGGGTGTGTTGGGCACGTGGGGTGGGGCACGTTACCTGGGACTTGGAACTTGCCAAAAATGACATTGTTTCAATTGTTATACCCTCAGCCTTATGGCTGAGAAGGTTATAGGCACTTTTCTACGGCAAAAATGTGCCTCATCGTAATATTGGTTTTAGACCCCATGTTTCTTTAGACCAAATTCATTTCAGACAATTTGAATCGATTTACAAATGTCCGTCCATCTGTCTGGCCGGATGATGCGAAAGATAACTCTTGTTGGGAGTAACCGATTTCATCAAAACATTTCAAATCATAATATAATGTTTCTTCGAAACTAAGTTTAATTTCAAAGATGGGAAATATCGATCTTTGGTACCTCCCCCACAAAATGGCCAAAAGCTTCAATATTTATAAATCCAATATCAGGCAAATGAAAGGTCCTATTGCAACCAAACTTTGCACAACCTATTATCTCTACGAGGCCTAGATAAAGTTCGAAAATGGAATCTATTGATTCTCTGCTTCTGGTATCTCCCCACAAAGGGACAACAGTTTCAATATTTATAAATTCAAGATTAGGCGAATGGTATGTCTGATTTGAACCAAATTTTGCAAAACCTATTATATTTACAAAGTCTACATCCAGTCCGAATCCTGGTCCAATCCTTCCGGTACCTCCTCTCACCCGAATATTATACCTCCCCCAGAAAGTGTCAATATTTTATAAACTTGTAAATAAAATTAAATTGAAGCGAACTTCTCGCAACTTCTCATAGTACATGGACACCTGCTGGGAATGGTTTTTGGATAAATTCATACCTTGAGAAATGTTTGCACGGCCTGCTGAGAATTAAAAAACAAAAATGTTAATTAAGCCTAGATAAACATTTCCACACAAAGTGGCTTTAATTTACAATTTCTAGCTCGCATAGTTTATTATACCATTTTTCCATTCCATGCATAAAACCACTTTTTAGGTCGTTCAATGCATCTGTATGTCCATTTATTTGTGTAAATTATTTTTGTACAGGTCGCATTTATGATGTGATAATATTGAATTTGTAGAAAAAACAAGTATTGAGCCTAAAATGCCTTTTCACAAATGAAATATCACTTTCGATATAGTCTTGATAACTAATTTTGTCGATTTCTAATAGATGGTATATAAAAAACAATGTTTCAAGCCACATTAAAAATTTATTAGAAACTCTAAAGTCTCCAAATAAAAACCAGTGAGCGGAGCAGTATAGTCGGACGGGGCCGACCATATGATACCCTACACAACTTCCACGAAAAACTAACTTTCTGTGTATTTATATTCTGAGCTTGGGCAATATTTCGCGATATTTGAACCATCTGTACCAACTAGAGGCCGACAATTATTACTAATGTTCAGTACAGCCCTTCTACTTGTCCAGATTCCCATCCCTTGTGTTGTGATATTCTTATTCCCAATGGAGCCTATAGATCGATTCGAAAAAACACAAAAAATTAAGTTTCCGGTCCACTTCATCACAATACAATTATCTGATCGTCACCGAAAATTATAGGCGTTATCCTTGACCATAACTGAAACTTCATGGAACATTTTAAAGCGATCAGCGCTATATTTCCGCCCTCTAGTGTGGTAAAGGGTTACTAAATAATGTCTGAATACATAAGCACCTGCAAATTTTTATGTGCAACTCCCACATGTGAGTACATACGACAATATAATTGGTATCAATTTAAAGGCCAACCACTGCCCTTGGATGTACCAACAACTTTTCAATAAAAATTAAGTATTTGGTCCATTTCATCCCCTAGATATTAACCGACCTTTACCAAAACAATAGGGGTCTTCATTCGGCAGAACCCATCCGCAAAATTTCGTGAAGATTGGTCCATAACTGTGGCCTGTATCGTATTTACAAAATATAATGGACAGACGGACGGACACACATGTCTAGATCGACTCAGCTAGTCGAGATATGACGATCGGTATACTTAGAGGTGGGTCTAGGACCAATATTTCGCGGCGTTACAAACTCTTGAAGCTGCACAAAGCTATAATACCCTGACAACATAGTTGTGTAGGGTATAAAAATAACCAAATATATTGATAGACAGTTGTTATGAAAATATAAACATTTGACTTTTATGTTTACTTAAAAATATATTAACCCTGTTAGAAAGTCATAAAAGAAAGGTGTGTACACGGTTTATGTTTTAATACGACAATGTTTACACAGTTATTATACAAGTTAATTTTGTCAAATTTTTTCCTATCTCGAAATTCAAAATTTCCAGTGTGAAATGTATTAACAAAACTGCTCCCAGATAACATATTCGATAAATCATCATTGTTTATCTGAAATATAATTTATAATACGTCATAAAAATATTGTTCTGTTCTGTTTAAACATTCATTCGTTCGCATCAAGTACAACAATTTTTGCAAACAAAAATGGGGCTTTATCCCCCACACAAAAGCGACGTTGAAATGACGTGTTCATGCTAATGAGGCTGCTGGAAATCCAAAATACAAAAAAGCAGCAAAAAAATTACTCACTTGAACAGATATAGTAACGTATGAATAATATTCATTAAAGTTTGGCTTATTGTTACGCATTAAGTTAATACTCTACATGAATAAAAAAAAATTAAACAAAAAAGTAGGCAACATGCGCTGGTACCCCACCCCAAGCTTTATTTAGGGTACATGTACGTCGCCGAGTGGTAAAAATCGTAGACACGATAAATTTCATCACACACCGCTTGTATCCATAAATGAAGCCATGCCATCGGTGTAAATTTATATGAAGAAAGAAACAAATGTTCACACAAACAAAACTTAAAACCAGACAATGACGCAATCCGGTCGGAAGTTTTTTTTCGTTTTGGAGATGGAGATGAAAATGGTTCAATTTATATACGTAGAAGGGGAACTCAATTAGTCAAATTATGAAATGCTTTATGAGATCATAGAATTTGATTTGAAGATGTAACTAATTTGAGATTACCACAGGCAATTGTTTTCATGTTTAGTATGGCGGTGTTAACCTTCAAACATATGAATTGGGCTAATCATGAAAACAAAGTCTAGTTGAAGGTTAATTACATCGGTAAAATATTTTTTTGTAATTTCCAGTTTCTTTGTACTGTATTTGATTATTCACACGCATTTTTCCTTAGAGGTAAGGAGACAACATGAAAAAATATGAATGGTATTTTCCTTGCGTGCAGCAATGTTGCTTGCCCCTGTTAATGACTTTTGAGGCATAAATGTACGGTAAAAATACTTTGTAGAATTATTGGAAGTTTTGAGAAAAAAACATACTGTCTGTCGTCAGATATCTACAAATATTCAATGATGACTCACTGCAACCATAAACAAAAGATTTTAAGTGATGGGCATGTTTACAAACACACACACAGAAGGCTTGTCGTGGACGACAAGTGAAATATCAAAGAGAGAGAATGACATTTTTTATACTTTCTATCTTGTTATGGAGGGAAGTAATAATTGTAGAACCAACAAATATATATATATATATTTGTAATCTAGGTATATTTTCCTTCGAACGGATTGTCACAAATACAAGAAACAGTTCGGCATTTATTAAGTCGCATTTTAGACAACTACGCCGTAAGGGTATTATAAGATTGTAAAGCCCAAAAGTTTTCAGCACTCCGAAATATTTGTTCGAAATCCAGTACTGGATCAAATGGATTAAAATATTATTTTTGTTTGTTTTTGATAGCTAAAAACGGCACAATTTGTATCCCAATATAGTTTTTTTTTATATTTTTAGTAAGAAAAGTTTAAAAGTCGGACGGGCCGACTATATGATACCCTTCACCGCTTTGGGTACTTACAAGAGATGCTAATATATACAATATAATGTACATAGAATAGACATAGCATCTTTGGAGGACCATTGAAATTGAATCGGGCGAAATTAAATGTGTGATTTCCATAGATATTTTAACCACAAAATTGTATACCAATCGGACAAATATTGGGAGTTTTGTGCACAATTTACATATAATCGGGCGAAACTATATATGGGAGCTATATCTATATCTGAATCGATTTCACCAAAATTTCGCATATATCAACCGGGATATAATACGTTGCCAAAAATTTGGTATCAATCGGGCAAATATTGGGTGTTTGGTGCATCATTCAAATAAAATCAGACGAAACTATATATGGGAGCTATATCTAAATCTAAACCGATTACTTCTCTCTTGTTTTGTTTATAATTTTCTTTTGAACTTCATTCGACCAAAATATTGATCTGAAAAATATATCATTACCAAAAGTGTCTACATAGTAGGGGGCCTTGAAATAAAAAAACAGGTGAAAAAGAGTCAGTCGGTGTTGCCGACAGATATATACCCTCAGCCATGGTTTGCAAATATCTCTGGAGTTACGTTCGAAATTGATTTAGGCTTGGTGCAAATCGGACATTCCATTCGCATGATATTTTATTTATAAATATTGAAAATTTTGACCCAACTACGGGTTTGATCTAGACTTGGTAGAGATAATAGGTTGTGCAAAGGTCTTTAATATCGGGTCCATTCCACTGATATTGGATTCGTAAATATTGAAATTTCGCCCCCTTGTGGAAGGGCATTTGTAAATCGACTTCATTTACCACGAGGCACATTTTTGCCGTATCAAAGTGAATATACCCTCATTAGCCGTAATGCTAAGGGTATAACCAGTGAGCGAAGTAGAACCGATCATCTGATACCTTACAAAGCTACCACTGAACTCTAATATTCTGTGATTCTGTATTCTGAACAATATTTCTCGATATTTTCACCCTTTTGACCGATAAGAAGTCAGCAGCTCGCCTTACTTGCCCTGTCATTTGTTCCGAATAATATTTTCCCGGGCTTCTGCTATACTTCATGTACAATTTTAAAGCGATCAATGGGACATTTCCTGCATCTAGTTTGGTAACGATAATACTATACTAAACAATATCAGAATATGTAGGTCCCATGTCAATATTTACGTGTGTACGTACATCAATATAATTGTCAATATGTCAACTTCTCCTTTATATGTCCTTTAAGACATCCACACAAAGGCCTTGATATTAGTATTAACCGAATATGATCATTAAAATAGATCATGCTTATTCCATGAACAGATCCCCTTCTCTGCGTAAAATTTTGTGATGTTAAGCGGCCAGAATAATATTCAGAAATATAGTTTTTGGTCCATTTGATCTTCTAAATATTAAGGGATAATTAACAAAATTAATAGGGTCTTCTTTGGTACGAACCGAGCCTACATGCAAAATAACTGAATTTTATATTGAAAAGACGTACGATCGGACGGACATACATTTCGACTAAGGTAGTCCAGATATCTCGACTCGCCTTAAAAACTCTTGGGACCACAAAAATCTATATTATCTACTCTTACAACACAGTTGTGATCACTATATATCCTTTTTAAGGGCTACTACAGATTATTCTGGCAACTTTAAAATGCATAAAGAAACAGCTCTATATCTTTGTGTGCGTCTTTTGTTGGATATTCATCAAACTACATGTCTTCAGTAAAAGCGAATGAGAAAAAAATGTAAATCATATCATCCTTCCACATCGAAATTCACAAAACGAATTGCCAGAAAATTGTCGGTACGAGCAATTTATTTCAAGTTCTATTCCCCTTGCCCCTCTCTCCTTCAAACAAAGACTTGCCGCAATTAAACTCGCCTAATATAAATGGGAATTAATTGTTATAAAATAATGTGTTGTATTTCTTTAAAGAAATCAATATTTCTATTACAAATCGAAAATTAATCCCACAGCATTTCAAATATATTAAATATATTTTTTATTCTTAGAACAAATTTACAATTTTAATGAGCGTAATGTGATATTTCGACCCCCAAAACGGGAATATTCTCATGCTCTGTAATCCTTGATTATGTTCCTTAATCAAGAAGCATTTATAAATGAAAAATAAATACTTCAAGGACTGCCTCATGTTTCATCAAAAGGCTTCATTTCATGATATTTGTTTTAGCTGTTATTGTGCAATTAGGAAACATACACACATACAAAAACATAGACACAGATTGTTTGGCGTTCATTTTAGCGGCAAAATTGACTTCTATTATAAAATGCCGCACTACAAACGAAGAATAGAAGAAAAATAATTTTCTAATTGTTCAAATTTAGTACATAGACTATTCTATTTATAGTATTTCTCGAAAAGAGCATTAGACATTTGTTAAAAATAAAATTAGCTCACGTTTTTGTACTAGTCTATAGATATTATTTAAAATAATTGTTTGACAAAAATTAGTGGCAACATGCACTTAATATATATATATATATATCATATATATAATATATCTTAGTCCACAATGTCTGTTTTTTCTATATACATGAATGTGTGCTGAACCGAGTACAATAATTAGCTACATATCTTGAAATTTTCTTCATCATCCCTCATTAACATGTTGATATATATTTTTATCTATCACAATTAATTCTTAATTCCAAGAATCCTTCATTAGAAATTACCTTTAAAAGTAATTCTCTTAGTCATAGCATAGCATCAGTTTGTTTAACATATTTACAATATTGTGAAATAATAAAATAAACAAAAGAACATGAACTAGAAATCTATTTTGCACATCGTATATCTAAAAAACACATGTTGCTTGGAGTATTGCCAAGAAAAAACGATGTGCAAAGAAAATAAAAATAGTCGGAAAATTAAAACTACCTGTGATGCAGCAGCAATTTTCAATTCATGAACACAATTTTCACAAAGGGGTGTTTCTTAATAAAACGATAGACACTGTTTAATTGGAAATAAATTGTCGAGAATGTTTTTTCATTAAGTGTACTATCCAATAGATATATTTATTATACTGGTAGAGGTGGACAAGACATCTCTGCAGTCTAAGTAATAGATAACAATGCAACAAGATTGTTTTTGGGTGGAAAATGACTTATGTGGGCGACTATATTAAGAACACAAAAGGGAAAATTCGCAGTAGATCATGTTTTTGAGTTTAACAGTGATGTTTTTTATTTGTTTATCCTCTCTCTATCTCTATTTCCTGTCCATTTTTCCTATTAATTTCTTAAACTGTAAAATAAGTACCACAAGACGATATTTTGATATCGAAATATTCTACAAAATTTTCGCTCCTGAGATTGTAGATACGGTTATCAAGGACATGAAATCGGCACTATTATGTTTGCATCGCTATTTTCCACTTTACCCGAATTTAGCTTAGAAAACATACACACTTATAAGTTTCGCATAAATTGTAGTTTAAAAGGAACTGTCGGATTCTGCTAAAGAGTCAAAATAATAATGAGTAAATTTCAACGAATTTCAAGTTCTTTTCTTTGGGGACCCAGCCTAAAATGTTATGAACGACATTTTTTTTAGAATATTCCGACATCAAAAAATTTCTTTTTATGGTATTTAGATTAGGGTTCAAGAAAATAAGATCGAAAAAGATACGTAAGGATTCATTAGATTTGACTGCGGACACGTGATCTGAAAAATAACCTATATCAATAAATCAATAATTCTACCTATAACGTGTTTGTCCTTCTGGGTTCTTAAGATACTCGAAGGGGCTTTCGTCCACATGAAGAATTTTGAAATTCACAAAATTTTGGTGCACAGGGTTATAACCACCCTGGAATTTTTCGTAGCCCTTAGGACAACTAGCGTCCTTGGATCAAATCTGTTTCAGACAATTTGGAGACAGATTAGAATCATCCGCAAGTTTTCCTGGCCGCCTTTCGGCTTACTCTTTTAGAAAGAAAATAAAATTATAGTATTATGCAAACCAATTACTCTATTTGATCTTCACACATCATACAATTTTTGAAATTTTATTTGACAGAACATAGGTGAATTCCAAACATAAAACGTTTTCGCCTAATTTCTGTGTGTTTAAATGTCCGAACAACATGTCCAATCGAACTTCTAATGCGGCCATATAGTTTTTGCACGAGTTTTTTTTTAATATTAGATTAGGGAAATTTTAATTTCCGATTTGGTCTAAATATGCACCTTTTGTTCAATGATTTGTTGCCATTTTTAAAGGTAACTTTATAATGCTTCTCTCATAGAAGTCCTGCTATCTATTTTCAAAAAAAAATTCTACTAATCGATTTTCACAATCCTCCCTAAATACCAATTTTTTATAATTAAAGAAATTTTGCAATGCAAGAAAAAGAAGGTAATCGCTTGGTGCCAAGTCCGGACTGTATGGCGGATGCATTAAAACTGCCCAACCAAGCTCCCGAAGTTTCTGGCGAGCCACTGTAGATGTATGTGGCCTAGCGTTGTCCTGGTGGAACACGACACTTCTCATGTTGGTCCAATTGTTGACAGTAGAGATCAGAATTTAGCGTTTGGCCATATGGAAGCAACACATAATAAATAATCCCCTTCCAGTTCCACCAAATGCATAGCAGAACCTTCCTGACCGTTAGTCCTGGTTTGAGGTGCTTCACCGCTTTTTGACCACGATAGTTTTCGCACAGGGTTATCGTATGTGATCCATTTCTCATCTCTAGTCAACATCCGTTTAGGGAATGGGCCTATCTCATTCCGTTTGGTCAAGGCTTCGCAGATGGAAATTCGATCCATCCTATTTTTTCTGTTAATTGGTGTGGCACCTAAACATCGATCTTCGATCATTTCTTCGATCAATTTCGATTTCTCCGATTTTATTGACATTTCGACGACTGGCCTAATGGATTTATTTTTCCACAATCAAATATATTTCCATATTTTGACATTTCATCAAGGCCCTTGCTCTATATAACCGATGTGGCATAAATTTGATATTTAGATATATGAGGAGGTAGTTTAGTCCCCATATAGATGTAATACAGATGTCATTTGGAGCATTTAAAACATCCTAGTCGTAAGATCAGACTGAAGTGGTTGTAATTTAGCATGTTGGGTTCTTAAAGGAGGAAATATTCAAGTAGAAAGTGTTAAATACGCTGTACCGTAGTACCTCCCTCGGCCCCTTGGCCCACATTTGTTTTATATTTTCTATATCCTGTCCCATTTCAGGTATTATGAAGGTTATAGTCCAGTTTCCAACCAAAGTGATTGCATATTACGAATTAAGCTCCTATCCTATTGGCATTTCGGATTCTCAGAGGACCCATGTATTGACACAAATTTCTCATCTTTGGTATTTTTAAGGACGTATCCACCTCAAAAGACTGCAATTTCACATATTTGACTATAGAAAAGTATAATACATACTGCCAGATAAGTATACGCAGATGCAATTTTTACATAGCTGCATCAAAGCTGTACGCCAATTACTACTCTTTGTAACATTTGATATCGATTGTTTCTATATCCTGCCGTATAGATTGTCCGATAATTTGAAATGGTTTTCTAGCTACCACACAATATCTAATCATATTGCAAACATTGGCCGTTTAACTGCGACATACGTAAATATATATGCACATTATACGTATTTTATGGCTATTAACAGAGACTGCCACAATTAAGACAAGAGCATTGGCTTGTCACTAAAAAAATGCTACATACAAACATATGTGTATTTTCACACAACATGGGGTCATGTAAAAAAAGACATACAAACAGGTTTAGGATTTTATATGGCATGCTGGGCAATTGTGAAAATAAAAAGTGATTCAGTTATACTATATGACGTGGTCTGGTCTATATGGTGTATACTATACGTCATATGTGTGGTATGTGACGTCACACAAATACTGATTGTTTTTATACTACAAATCGTGAATACCCCCCTGCTTGTGGGAAACCACTTGGCTGAGCAGAAAACAGACAAATTTAAAACGTGACAACAACAAACAAATAAAAAATATACTACACACCAAATGTCAACGAATCTATTTGAAAAAGTGAAAGCTTATCGACAATTATAGACATGTTTGAACAAGTCTATTGACATTTTCTTATCATTAATTTATTAACAATTACTTAATTAATTGCTGTTATTTGTTTTCTTATCTTTTCAGATTAACAACTTTTTGGATTCTATTTTTTGAAGTTTAAAGTAAAGAAAACAAGACAACAACATGTATCCCTTTGTAAGTATTAGTTAAATATTAAATTATATTGTAAAATAAATTTATAATTTATGGTGTTTGAAATATAAAACATAGATATTATTTTGTGTAAAGGGTGTTTCATGTATGGAAATCGAGAGAATACAAATATTCTTCGACTTAAGTTTTTTTTCTCACTAAATTATGTCCTTCTTGTCTGAATGTAATAAAAATATATATGATAGCTCCATGTTGTTTTTTTGAGGTTGAACCCCGGTAGGAGGTGAATCCTATCACTGTTGTTGCTGGAAGGTTCTATCTCCATATGTTTGCCATTCTTGCTTTTCATGTTGACGTTTCTCTTTATGTCGAATGTATGTCTTGAAGACTCTAGAATTCGATTGAAAAAAAAATTGAACCCCGAATTTTTCCCCAATATTGGAACAAATTTATGTTCAGAGATTTAATGCAACTATCCTAAATAGGATATACACCAAATTTGATCGCTACATCCTTGCATTCGGGAAATACAGTACATTCTTTCGGAAAAATTAAAGTCCAATATCAAGAAAACCAAATGCAAAATCGACAGAAAAATCATTTTAACCCGAATAGTGCTGTAATTATTTTTTTCGAATTTTGGGACGCAACTTTCCGCGTCTCTGCATTGTGGGTCACCGAATCCAAAAATTTGGTTTGTATCCTTTTTTCCTAATCGGCAGGATACATTTTTGGGCTGTGATCATATGTTCACACTAGCACTGCTCGGGTACAGATTTTTTAGATGATTTATTGATCGTCTTATGAGTGTACCCATATGGTCACGCTAGCACAGCTCGGGTTAAATTATTCTCTATATTCATTTTTACAAGAATCAAAAATAATTCAGATGGCAGAATTCGTAAAATTTGAATACGAAGCGATTTAAATAATTTGGACTGTATACATAAATTAGTACTGTACACAAATTTACCCTCTTCTTTATATTGAAAAGCAAATAACTTTACCAAAATTTTGATTGTTATACCCTACACAACTATGTTGTCAGGGTATTATAGCTTTGTACAGCCCCAAGACTTTATAACGCCGCGAAATATTGGTCCTAGACCCACCTTTAAGTATACCGATCGTCATATCTCGACTAGCTGAGTCGATCTAGACATGTGTGTCCGTCCGTCCGTCTGTCCATTATAATTTGTAAACACGATACAGGACACATTTATGGACCAATCTTCACGAAATTTTGCATATAGGAAGAGTTCAGCCCAATGAAGCCCCCTTTGTGTTTGTTAAAGATTAGTTAATAAATGGATGGACAAAATACTTAATTTTTGTCGGCTTTTCTGGTCGCTCCAGAGGCCGCAATTATGGCCCAAACATCTCGAATTTTTACATGGAGAAGGTGATTGGGCCAAAGAATAAGCATGCCTGTTTTGATAAAGATCGATCAATATTTGGCGAGTCAAATGGACTCTGATTTTTGTGTGAAAAATGACAACATTTGTATTCTATGGCGTATATATTTGCCCCTGAAGGACCTAGATCCGAGAAGTTAAATATAAGCTCCGAAACATTTTGGCATCAAAGACATTGGGCCACAAAGTGTTAAAGACCGTTATCTTGACTTTGACACCCGTAACAAAAATTTACGATGTGGCATTGACAGTCCCGGCAAAAAATCATAATTCAATCTTTAAAAAATACATGCTCGGGCTTTTATCAATCTGATAAAATCCACTCTTTGTGGCTCCGACAGTGTATATGATCACCCTGACGAATACATCATCTCCCTATGATTGTCCTTGAAAAAGTATACGTTCTGTGACTCAATTTAACAAATCTACGCTTTTCGTAGCTTAAATTATAGAAACTTCTTTAAAAATTGCTCAGTAGTGACACTCTTCTCTAAAATCTTTAAAAAAAATAGAATATTTTGGCGATGTCAATCTTATCCCGCCTTATGGCTATGACAATCTTCTCTAAAAATCGGCGCATTATGGCTCCGAAAGTCTTGTTGAAAACACAAGCCTTATGGGTCTGATAATCCTCTAAGAAATTCAAGCCTTATGGTTCCATGCCTTACGGACAATCTTCTACACAAATACACGCCTTATGTTTTGACAGCCTTTTAAAAAATCCATGCTCTGATCGTCCTTTCGAAAATAATTTTTAAAAATCAACACTCTAATCGTCCTTTCAAAACATTCTTCAGTAAATCTACGCTCTAATCGTCAATTCAAAAACAATTTTTAAAACATTAATGCTCTTAATGTTCCTTAAACCAATCCTTAACCACGCCTTGTATTGGTCCTTGAAAAAATATTCTTTAAAAAATCCACGCCATGTATTTGTCCTTGAAAAAATATTCTTAAAAAATCCACTCCGTTAATATTGGATAACTATTCCTTGACAATTATTTTGTTAAAGAAATATTAATTATTACAAAACATATTAAGACATCTATTTTTTAATATTTGTTTTCTCTTGATTCTCAATATAAAATATTGAAACAGCCTTTATACATAACATCTATTCATAAGTGTATTTTTTTTAAATTTATTTGTTTTAAATTAAGATAAACATATTTTGGTTTCATTTTGTGGTTTATAATAAAGACGATGTGGTGTGGCATGTGGCAAATATTGTAAGATATTGTATAAATAAATAACTTTTGTATAATTTATAATTTTTATCAGCACCCAAGCTATTTAAAATATAATACACATCAAGTGCTAATGAGTCACTTGTCCATATTTCATTGAATTCTGTAACTTTTTATTGCTTTGCCAAGTGATTAATTTTCAGTGGACAACATTTTATTGAATCTTCTAAGACTTCAGACTGGGCCCTTTAAGCGTGGAAATTCATTAAAAGACATTGCCCTTGGAACAAGGAATGAAGGCTTTTAAATATAAAAACAGAACAACTTCCCTCACATTATTAATAGAATGTTAAAAAAAATTGAAACTATTGGAATTCTGAATAAATTTCCAATTGATATCTTAACTGAGCGAAAAAAAATGTTTATTCAGTAATGTGGGCTGTATGATGTTGATTATTGGTCCTTTAAAATTTCTAGTTGTAAACCTGACATGTTGGGGGTTTTTGTATACTAAATTTGATTTTAATTAGAACCGCTTAGGAAATAATATTTCTAAAATAATTTGCAACGTTTGTGTGTTGTATGTCTACAATCGACATTAGAAACAAAAATTCGCCACATTTCCGCACTTACAAAACAGCAATCATAATTCTCTGACATTTCGGCCCTTAGAACAAAAATTCCACATTCATTTCATCCTCCCACCTTTTCACCAACTCCATATGTGTTGCACAAATGTCTGATCTGTCATTGAACTTTTTTCGTTTTGTAGGGTTCCGGCATGCCACAACCACATCCTCCCACATCAACGCCTGGTTATAATCCACAACCGAGAATGCCAGCCGGTGTACCATTTGGTGCTGGTTGGGTAGCACCAACCCAACATCCACACCAACAACAACAGCAGCCGCCAACAAATTCAACACCACATCATACCCCATATCCCACAACAAATGCTCCCTATCCTCAAACTAATCCAGCACCCTATCCTACAACTAATCCCTCACCCTATCCACCAACTAACCAAGCACCCTATCCCACTGCAGGACCCTATCCCCATCCAACACCCTATCCAAGTAATGGTAATCAATCCTCACCCTATCAGGGTTCATCATACCCTCATAATCCCCATCAACAAACACCCTATCCCACATCGACTGGATCACCAGCTCATTATCATCATAATCCATCAACACCATTTGGCGGCCAGACACCCACTCATCCCACAGCATACAATCCCAATCATGGCTATACACCGGTTAGAACCTCAATGGGATTAGAATCGCCGGCTGGCAATATACAACATTGTTTCGAAGAGTTGGCCCAAAGGCAAGGCCATCCCATACAACATCACTATACTGCTCCACGGAGAGAGGTTAGTGTCCTAGCTAATTTGTTTGTTTTGTTCTTTCTCTTGGGTATTTTTTTGGTTTTCTTTTTTCGTTGTTTTTAATTAGTTCTTGTTGATTTGTTGTTTTTTGTTTTAAATCTTTTTGGGATTTTTCTTTTTAATTGCCACTATGAATTTTCTAAAGAATATTGGATTTATTGAAAGTTTTACCGAAGATGATTTAAATAATGAAATTGCTTCGGAAATTTCAATTGAAGAAAATTGCTATGGTGCGGGAATGTTTACATATGAAACACATAAAGATGTATGTACAGATACATATACATATGTATAAATAATTTATCTCACATTTTGTATAATTGTAAGCTTGTGAAATTGTATTTACTTGGTAAGCTTTTCATTGTGCTTAAGCTAGAAATTATTATTTTCATTTATATTCTTCTTTACAAACACATATGAACGTAAATATGTATGACAATTTTTTTGTGTAAAATCCCCTGAGATTGCGTGTAATTATATCTGAGTCATATTTTATTATAGTTGGACCTGCTACTGACCAGATCGACCACAAGTGGTTCGCTTATTGGGAATTAATGATTCGGCTAGAATGACTGGGGATTTTCATATAAATATTTATTCAAAACATGTTCATTTTCAGTTTATAAATCTGAGTTATTTTTAACGTACTACTTGAAAAAAAAATATTCTTTAAAAAATCTACGTTCTAACAATCCATGAAAAATATTCTTTACAAAATCTGAGCTCCAATAGACATTGAAAAAATATTCTTAAAAAATCTAAGCTCTAACAGTCCTTGGAAAAAATCTACGCTCTAATAGTCCTTGAAAAAATATTCTTTATCAAATCTACGCTCCAATGTACATTGAAAAAATGTTCATAAAAAATCCACGCTCTAATATTCTGTGAACAAGTTTTCGTTCAAAATATATTCATTTTTACAGGGAACTGCATATGTCAAAAGAGCTAATCAACAAACACACCAATATTGGCCATAATTACAATTTTAGTACCATTTAGTTCCTTTGATATCATATAGCACGTATTTCCAATTCTGATCGCAACATAAATCTAGCTTTTAACTAATTTGGGTATTATTCATGGCCTTTTGTACTCTTGTAGTACTTATTTCCAAAATTATTTCAAATTGCATGACTTAATCTTCACCCGAGTCTAAATTTTATCAAATTTAGTACCATTTAGTACACATTAATAAAAATCCAATAGAAATCATATTTCCCATTTTCAGGATTCCAGCCCTTTCGCTTTACTCAAATTTAATTGTACTAAATTTAGTACCATTTCGAACACATTAGTATGAATTTCCAAAACTTCCTTCATATCTCCATCCTACACCCTGACAGTGATCCTAACTCCAAATGTCAAGAATGTCCATAACCACATTTGGTACCATTTAATACAAATTTCCAAAACTTCCTACAGACCCCAATCTTACACTCCAACAATGATTCCAATGTGATTCCAGCTCTATCAGTTCACCCAAAATTCAAATTGTACAAAATTTAGTACAATATAGTAGTATACATTTCCAAATCGTACCAAATTTAGTACCATTTAGAACACATTAGTATGAATTTCCAAAGTTTCCTACATATCCAAATTTTTAAAAAATCTAAGCTCTAACAGTTGTTGGAAAGAAATCTACAGTGACCCTAACTCCACATGCCAAGATTCCAGCTCCTTCGGTTCACCCAAATCTGCATTTGGTACCATTTAGTTGAAATTTTTAAAACTTCCTATAGACCACAATCTTACACTCCAACAATGGGATTCCTGCCCTATCAGTTCACGAAAATTCAAATTGTACCAAATTTAGTACCCATAAGTATGAATTTCCAAAACTACATCCATACCTAACCACATTTGGTAAAATTTAGTACAAATTTCCAAAACTTCATACATACCCCAATCTTATAGTCAGGATTTCAGCTCTATCGATACGATACCATTTAGTACATTTCGTACACATTTCTAAAACTACTCTCTACAATCCGCCGTTAATGGTAATTTCAAATTTTATGATTCCAGCTTCATCTGTTTCTCCAAATTCAAATTCTACCAAATATAGTACTGTTTAGTACTTTTCTCAACTTTAAGTTGCATTGCAAATTTCAAGTTTTTAGCTCTATCCATTCACGCAATTGTACCAAATTTAGTTCGAATAAAGTTCGAATTTCAAAATGAACTTTGCTACATCTATTCTACAATCCATCAGTGACCCTCATTTTAAATTTAAGGGTTCTAGATCTACCAGTTCGTCAATTTAGAACGTTCCGCTCTGTTTCGTTCCGTTATAGTACGAATTTCAAAAATCCCAGCAATATCAAGATTCTAGCATCAGCCGTTTCGTCTGGGAGTTGATGAATCGTTAAATCAGTCAGTAAGCCAATCACTTAAATCGTTTAATAGTATAGATTGCCTATATAGCTTCATGTTTAAAAGATCCCGCCTAATTTTCGATATCTTGTGAATTTTAGCCGAATTTTCCAACGGAACAGTCTCTAAGTCAAAAAATAGGAAAAGTGTCCTCAACGATATGCAGACAAAGAAATTCTTATAAAGCAATAGGTCGGTATGTCACCAACAATGCGGCAACAGTGTGAACTCGAATACTTTTTTCTGTTTTTCATCTTGGGAGCATAAGGCTTCCATAAAGCACATCCATACTCTGTTAGTTCTTGGGTTTGATTATGAAATTCATATTCCAGCTGATTGGTCTTCTGTAGCCTGTGATAGATAATGGCGCTGACGTCTCTCGTTGCCTAGAAACAACGCCCTCTTGAATGTTGGCCAGTGGTTGGGATCTTTGCTTATTTTCTGTTGCCAATTCCCTCTAGATGGCGTTTGTATCATTTAAGATATTTTGAATATATGGTGGAGAGTGTAAACCTTGCATTGATTGCTTTAAATCAGACGTTAAATTTTCCTTTTTGATCAGACGTCGTAATTATATCATCTAGATAATGTACCTGCTTCCTCTGCATTGATTGTGGTTCCTAGGTGTGGATTATGGGATATAAAATGGCTTAACATCCTAAATATAAATATGCCAAATTCATCACATATAAGTCACTCTTCGGTCTTTAAATTGAAATATCTTCAAAGGATTTCACTTCAATCTTTTTCAATTTTCATAAATTTGGCGAACGTTTTATGATACAATGTCTATGGAATATTTTTATATGGCTGATAATCTCTCAATAAGAATTAGATCCTCTGATACATACTGCGCGACTCTTAAAGGGAGTAACAGATTTCGTCCAAATTGTGGATATCGTACCATTTCTTCGGTCCACTCCTTTTGGTACCTTCCACACAAAATGATCAACATTTTGCTGGAAATTAATTTGTTACTATCACGCGAACGGACTAATCCAGACTTGTAATTTAAGTTATACCAATTTTAATCCTCTTTAGATTTCACTTAAAATTGTTGGTGTAGTTTCATAGTATAAGTTTCCAAAGTAATTATTTTGTTTAACATCACTTCCTGCAAGTTTGTCAAAAATAGCCATTTAAATTTTCGTTTTAGAAATAACTACAACTTGCCCCCGTATTTTTAACTCCAATTCAAAATGTAGAGTTTGTAATCCCCCCGTGAATTCACTTAAATATTAAAATTATTAATCATTACAATTTGTTTTTGTTTACAGGGAACTCCAACTGTATTCCCAGCCCAGAATTTTGATCCCGTCAAAGATGCCCATGACTTACGCAAGGCCATGAAAGGCTTTGGCACCGATGAGGATGCTCTCATCAACATCATATGCCGTCGTTCTAATGAACAGAGACAGGTATATTCATATTTATATTATTGCATTTTTAATAATAACAGATCTAATTTTAAATCATTTTTTCCAGGAAATCCAACGCCAGTATAAAACACATTTTGGAAAAGATCTTATTGAGGATATACGCTCCGAGACAAGTGGAAATTTCGAAAAGCTGTTGGTGGGTCTGTTGCGTCCCATTGTTGATTTCTATTGTCATGAGCTGAATGATGCCATGGCTGGTATTGGTACTGATGAAGATGTTCTCATTGAAATTTTATGTACTCTATCGAATCATGAGATTCACACAATTAAAAATCAATATTTAAGATGTAAGTAGTAAGAGAGATTTACTCGTCTGAGAGTTATATGTGAATTATTTTTGTAATTTTTTTGTTTTTTATTCTTGTAGTATATGGTGCCCATTTGGAATCGGAATTAAAATCCGAAACATCTGGTAATTTCAAACGCTTGTTGGTCTCATTGTGCACCGCGGCTCGCGATGAAAGCGGTCACACTGATCGTGCTGCCGCCCAAAGCGATGCTCGTGAATTGTTAAAGGCTGGTGAGCTGCGTGTCGGCACAGATGAAAGTATGTTCAATATGATTTTGTGCCAACGCAATTATCAGCAATTGAAATTGGTAAGCATCGAGAGAAATTGGACAAAAAATATTCTGTAAAATTTTCATCTTTAACTTAGACAAGTTTTGAATTTCGTATTTTAAAAAGCCCTCTGTTTGTGAATAGCGTTCTCGAAGTCTACCTTTCAACATCATTGATATCATCAATAATGCAACACTCTTTAGTACGCCGAAAAATACTACCCCCAGAAGTCTAAACTTCGTAGAGTTTATAATGTGGTGTGATATCTCCAGAGTACTTTACCCGGTATTTTCATTCCCTCCAGACGATCGTTGTTTATTATGATAAATGTACAATAAGTCAAAATTAGGAAAAGTGTCCTCAAGGATATACAGACAAAGTAACTCTTATAAGTAGGTATGTGATGTAGTCTGTCCTAGTTAATGGGGCTGTCGTCTATCGTTGCCTAGAAACAACGCCCCCTTGAATGTTGTCCAGTGGTTTGGGTCTTTAATTATTATTTATTGTCACTTTCCTCTAGATGGCGGTTCTGTTTTGATTTCCATATGCCGAGATTATTTATTAGACATCAAGTTCATTTCGAGGGGACTGTAAGTCTCTTTTTACAAATATTTAAAATCAACTTTCAAATAATTATTCTCCTCCTTTGGGCGATGTTATTTGGGAAACCATCGTTTTGTAGTCTGGCTCACTACCCACTTCACTCTTCTATAGGCAGAATACCTCCAGCTCTTCTATAAGAAGAAGTCATCCCGATCTTCTTAATGAAGAATACTTCAAACTCTTCTATGAGAAAAAGACCTCAAGCTCTTCTATAAGAAGAAGAAGACCTCTAGTTATTCTATGAGGAGAACAAAATTTGTTCTATGGGAGGAAGATCTACAGTTCTTCTATATGATGAATACCTCCAGCTCTTCTATAAGAAGAAGACGTCCAGCTCTGCTATAATACGACCTCCAGCTCTTTTATAAGAGGATTCTTCCATCTCTAATTATTCAGATGTCTTGTAAACTGCAATATGTTGTCTCCTCATGAATCCAGTGAACCATTAACATGAGCTAAGTTGACGATTACTCTTCTATAGCCTTATAGGTGATTGGTCTTCCAACAATTTTGTCCAGAGTTTGGGATCCTTGCTTATTTATTATCTCCTGTCTTGTCTTTTTTGTACTAACCTTATTTTTGATGTTTAGGAAACACGAATTCGTGAGCTTCGGATGCATTTAATCTTGGAAATATTTATCCTTCTCCTATGGGATTCAAACCCGAAACCCATCGGTTTGTGGTGTGGCACAGAATCTATTTCATTACGCCAAACTTCAACAAAATGCCTTCTCATGACTCCAGTGGACCATCCAAATGAGGTGACGACGTAGTACCTGCCTGTGTGTTTTAAAGAGCCGCCCTAACCATAATTGGCAGAATAAAATGTCCCCTCTCATGAGTGTCAGGATCTGGGTAGAGAGAGAGAGAGAGATCCAAAGGCATAGAAAGATAATCTCTAGATCAGGAAGCCTAGCGTTCAGGTCTGAATAATATAAACATTGAAGTAGTTGAAAAGCATCAGCTGCCTAGGGAGATCAGATTAGTCTTGATGAGATGTTATCGCCTCTATTCGTATTGGATGCGGATTAATGATCATCAGCATAATTACTACCTTGGTTGTGGTATATGTCCTTAAACGACCTTTTTAATAGCCTCCCAAACCTACTAAACATAATCCTGAAGATATGTGGTTCCAGCCACTGGAAGTGGCAGCATTTATCAACTGATAGATTCAGAATCTAAAAAGATGGAAACGCAACATAATATTAGGGAACTTTACGTTTCATATGTTTCCCGGAGGATAATGTTGCCGGTCTGTTCTGGTTCAGACCTAGTTGGGCATGTGTGAAATAGCTTACATGCAGATGGGAGGTTATTACTATCATGGAATTTAGATGAGGCAGCTGCAGCAACCTTAGAAATAATGAAACCTTAGAAACAATGACAGGTGAGACCAGGAAGGGACCACCTTCCTCTTGTTGCCATTGTATACTGGCAGAATTGCAGGTCTAACCTCACGAAATTCTAGTAAAAAGTGTGGCAGCAATTTGTATTGTAAATGACCTACGTTTTGGTACTGCCCCATATAACAGTAACTCAATATTCGGTATTTTTGGGTATCGTTCGATTTTAGGTATTTCGAATGTCCTCTTCATGAAGTTGGGTATACGATCCTTTCAACTGGTTTTCGGAATGATCTGAATGAATTAGTAGTCAATTAGATATACGGTATTCAGAGGTCATTAATATCTGATAAAATATTTTTATTTTGAGTGAAAACCACCTGAAATATCTCTAGCCCCAATAACATTATTATTTTTATTTATTTCAGATTTTCCAAGAATACGAAACAATGACCGGGCACTCCTTGGAAAAGGCAATTAAAAAGGAATTCTCTGGTGACATCATGGAAGGTCTAATTGCCATTTGTCGTTGTGTTAACAACAAGGCTGAATATTTTGCTTCACGTTTGCACAAGAGTATGGCTGGCATTGGTACCAATGACAAACAGTTAATACGTGTGATTATCACCCGGTGTGAGGTAATTATAACAAAACAACTGTGTTATTAAAAAATAAAATATTAATTTTATTTTCCCATCCTTTGACAGATCGATATGGCTGACATCAAGGCTGCCTTTGAACGTATGTACGGCAAGAGTCTAAAGAGCTGGATTAAGGGCGATACCTCAGGACATTATAAACATGCTCTGTATGCATTGGTTGGGGAACAACGTTCAAATTCTTAAGATCACAAAATCAACATACATACACATATTGTTATACAAAATAAAAAATGAGGGTGGGCAAAGTCCATTAAAAAACAATTATTAATATTGAATAAAATCAAATCGAATATTTTTCTCACAAAAAGGAAACTCTATTAGAACTACAAGTATTTTTTCTAAACATTTTTTAAAAAGCTTATTATATTATATGATAAATAAAAATAACAACAACTATTTGTATTAAATAAACATTGAATATATATTTTTTAAATTGGACCAGTGACAAAATTAAATACTAAAACAAAATCGTATACCATTTTTTATAAAAATTGAAAATGAATATAAAAAAAATTAAAAATTCTGGAAATTTTATGTTAAAAATATATTTTATATTCAATATTTCAAAACAAACAACTTTTAAATATTGAAATTGTTCCCATGTTATATATAAATGTAATGTACTTTATTATTCACACAAAACAATCAATCAATAGTTGGTTTTTTGCCTTTTTAATTCCTATAAAATTTATAAACTTAAGAGTATTTGACTAACAATGAAATGAACATCTAATCTACAACTACAAAAAAGGAAATGCATTTAATGCCACTTTTGATACAATAATAATGATAACCCCAATGAAATCTCATTACAGTGTCTTTTCTAGCTGTTATACTGTCATATTGTTCATTACAAATATACATACATAAATAAAACAACTATTAAAAATATAAAAGCATTTTTAAAATATTTTTTCTGATTATAAAAACTATAAGTCCGGTTAAAAAAAAATAGGGTGGATTTGTTGAATCGTGCATTTTATAAACAATATTTTTCAGGGACTTTTAAAGTAGTTTCTTTAAGGATACATTTTGCAAGGGTGGACTTTTTAAAATAATATGTTACGAAAGCGTGGATTTGTAAGCATATTTTGTCAATGTGGATTTTTGAATGATTATTTTGTATGTGTCTTTCCAAAGTATGGATTGCTTAAATAATATTTTTCAAAATGTCTATTTCTATGTCAATTTATGCATGTCCGTCTGTCTGTTGAAATTATGATAGAGCTCGCAGCATTTCAGATAGAGCTTTGACATTTTACACATACATTGTTATTACCCCTAGGATGATTGGTATTGGTATGGTAACGATACCCTCCCATATTCAGTATTTTTAAGCTTTTGGGCAACTCTTTCAACCGGGTTCTCACTGAGAAGAAAATCTTTCTTCTAAAAATGATCAATATTCTTACCCTGTTTAGGGTATTCCTCATATATCCCAAAATTCGATATTTTGGCCTCCTGGGTACAATTTTGTGTTTTGGATTCTCATCAAGTAGAAAATCTCCCTATCGAATTTTTTTTAGGCCCCCCATAATGTTCTCGTCCTATTATCCTTATTATTTAGATTTTAACCCTACTTTTTCGTCGAAGTGACTAATGGGTCGATTATGGACAGCAACCAAACTCCAGTTGCGAGTTCAACTGGCAACGCAATTGAAATGCTGTCGATAATACTGTTTTCACATTTCTACAACTAGAAATATTGTAAACGAACAAAAAAAAATGAATAAAATATATCAGAAAAGCTAATTATATGTGATGATAAGCTCAGTGAAACTATTTTTTGATCAAGGTGTGTCATTTATTAGAAGGCATTTAAGAGATAAATCTATTAGAACTACCATCAGTTCTGTGAGTATATGCTGACGTTTAGAGAAATGTTCAATCAACTGCTCATATTAGCTTGAAGGGGTATTTTCGACTACCAAAATATGTCCTTGTGTACATAGATTAAGCCTTAGACCAGTGTTGAACAGAACTAAATTAAGAGTAAGTGCGTGAGAGCGTAACTGAGAGATCATCAACAAAAATGACTGACGCAAAGAGAGACAAAGAGAAAACGTGTTTGGCCATCACCGCTATCGTACTATTTTGTGCATTAGTGCCTTAGACCCTGATTTCCGAAAAGCATGGCGGTCAACCGCAATTCCTCCTCCCTTAAAAATGTGTGCAGCTCTTATGTTTTTTGTGGAGGGAAGTTTTCAAAAGTCCCATAGCAATGACTTCAACCTTGGCATGGCTCAACCGACAATGTCAGTGGTTTTTTTGTCAGTGGTATCCAAATTAACGGAGGAGGAAAAAGGGAAGAATAACATTTTTTTATTCGAAAACTAAGTTCCAGGGTGTTGTCGGATGTATTCATGATATACACGTACATATCATGGACCAAAAAGAAGATGTTCGCCACTTTCTGCCATTCATTTGGAATGTCATAGCAGTTAAGGTCTTCTGAAATGGCCTCCCACACACCATCGATAGTGGCTTTGGTTTGACCAAAAGTCCGCACGCTGCGTGCTACATTTGGGTGAGCTTCCATCCGGGCAATAAGGACCTCAAATTGTTCTTTTGTAGTAATATTAACCATTCTGGGAAGCCTACAAAGTTCAGTTATTATAAACAGCAACCAGAAATAAATGGTTGCCGAAAAATTATATTTGAAGCAACTGAAGTTGACAACAGTTGCCATCAATAATGCGAATTTAGCAACTGGCAATGCAACTAAACTCTGGTTGCCATTCGTAATCGACCCATAAAATTTCTCATATCGGATTCTTAAAACAACTTACTTCCAGAAATTATTCAAATATAGTGCCCGATTAGTTTTCGGTATTTTGAAGTTTCTACCCCAGGATTCCAGCCTGAGTGTCTATAATTTGGACATGTTTTTTTCGGAGCATGAACTATACACTATTACATAAAGCGTGCGTTTTAAGATCATCTTTAAATGCTACGTTTTTAAGATTACTATTAAGGCGGAGATTTTATAAAAATGTTTGTTCATGGTTTTTTAATTACTATTTTTAAAAAATAGAGAAATCAATTATTTTTATATAAACTATAGGACTTAATTTAAATGCTTCGGAATATTCGATATGAACAGTTTTGTTGTATGATTTGTTGCAATTTTAAAGCAGGACTTCTATCATAGAAGTCCTGCTCTCTATTTGAAAAATTTTTTTTGTAGTCGATTTTCACAATCCTTACTAGATACCAATTTTTTTATCATTAAAAATATTAGCAATGCAAGAAAAATATGTATGGCGGATGCATTAAAACTTCTCAACGAAGCTTCCGAAGTTTCTGGCGAGTCAATGTAGATGTGTGTGGCCTAGTGTTGTCCTGGTGGAACACAACACCTCTCCTGTTGGTTAATTCTGGCCGTTTCTGGTCAATTGCTATCTGCATAGGAGAACCATCCTGGCAGTCAGCCCTGGTTTGGCCACCGTTTGAGATGCTTCACCGCTCTTTGACCGCGATCGTTTTCGCACAGGTTTATCGTATGTGATCCATTTCTCATCTCCAACCCAAAATTAATTCCAAATCTCAGGATACCACCTCCATCGGTTCAACTAAATCCAAATTATATAAAATTTAGTAACATTTAGTACACATACGTACAAATTTCCATGACTACTTACATTATGCAAACCAATGGAAAGCTGATTACCCAATTTCAGGATTCGATTCACTCTAATCCAAATTGTACCAAATTTAGTGTCATTTAGTACACATTAGTAGACACATACCCCAAGCCAACATCCCAACAGTTATCCTAACTTCAAATTTCGAGATTCCAGTTCTGTTCCAAAACTTTCTACACACTACTTTTCTCCAACAATAATCCTAACCTGGACCTAATTCAGTGCTCTGTGCAAAATTTTGTCCCAATCGGACAAATATTTACATAAAATCGGACGAAACAATATATATATATATATATATATATGGGAGCTATATCTAAATCTGAATTGATTTAAAAAAATCACATACCTAAATCTGGGCCTAATTTAATAGTCTGTGCAAAATTTTGTCTCAATCGGAAAAATGTTGGGAGTTTGCTGCACCATTTACCTAAAAATGGACGAAACTATATATGGGAGCTATATCTAAATCTGAACCGATTTTCTCCAATTTTTCGAATATAAAGTTCACGTCACTAATATTAACCAAACAAGATTTTTTAGTACATCTGGAATAGTTAGATTTTTCCATCTCTGGTTTGACTGTAGAACAAGAGCTTTTCAAAACACAATGGATACGTATGGTTGTTGTCTTCGGTGAACAAAAGACAATTTTTACAGGGTGCCTCTTGTACACATTTTTTATTCATTTGTATTGTCTTTACTAAATTAAGGTAATACCAGAGATTAATTCTTCACAACTTAATATTTAATTTTAAAATAAAAATGTTAATATGTTAAAAAATGTCAATAAATAAAAGTTATTTTCGGATAATATGTAACGTTCTATTATCGGAGGCTGCGTACAAAAATAGAGGGGAACTATGGCAAAATTTTGTGTAAATAAGTCGAATCGATATATCTTAAACAAAATCGGGGATACAAATGTAAAACTTATTATATGTTTTCAAATATTTCATATTCTAATTGAACATTTTATATTTTTTTATCTTTTGTTTTTATTTCAACAAAGTTGAATTGTCATTGTTGAATTTTTTCAACTTCGTCCGTCGACGTTATAACCACTATCAGTTATTGTAACCAATTTCGCCGCTCCCTTAGCGATATACGTGATTGATTTTAATTTTTATTTAATTATAATAAAATTTACAAAAATACATAAAAATAAAACTAAAACATCTAAAAAAATAAATACATTTTTTATTTCATTTCAAAATTCTTACTTCAACAAATAGACAATCATTCTTCACATAATTCGGTTGTTTCAATATCGTATGTGGTATATGGAAGAATTGTTTTGTCTGTATATAATCATCACTTTTCTTTCGCACCAAAACAGTTTTTACATAATCCTCTGGTTGCGCGGCATTTATTGTTTGATCTCGTATAATAACATCGGCTTGTAGACGACAAGGCCATGGCAGCAGTGGGTCATATTCACCGGCAATAACATTTAGGCAGGCAATCATATTGCGACCCTTCCACGTTCCCTTGCCATTTAGATAAATGTCAAGCTAAAAATTGGTATCGTGATGATAAATAATAATAATAATTTTAAAATGATTTGGAGTAAAATTGTACTCACTCGTAAAGCATAACCAAATGGTTTATTTGAAAACATGGCACTGTGCAGTATCGTATCGTATTGCCGAGCTTCTTCAAACTTTTTGGAGAAGTCCTTGATTCTCCAAACCAAATGGCCTTTTTTGAAATAAAATAATTGTTTTAATTATATAGTTAATTTATGATGCGATGGTAAGCTATATTTTGATTGATGGAACGTGAATAAGTTTATGTTGGGAATTGATAAAGCAGACTAATTGAGAAATCCCACTATATAGATGGCGCTATTATAATTTTATCAATCTATACTCCTAACAAAAATAGTGTAAACATTTCTAATCTATTAAATTATTCCTTTAGGAGTTATAGTATTTTGATGCCTCAAGAAATTTTAAATAAAGTGTGCGATTACTACATTAAAAAAAGAAAGATAAAAACAGTTATTGCATGGGGTTTTTGTAACAGAGCGAAATTGTCGTAAAAAGCTGGCCAAGTTTAAAGAGCACGATCTATAGATTAGTTTGAAGTTAAGTTAACACAAGAAAATGAACCGGACGATCATCAACTACTTCGTATCTTTACTGATTGGATTCTTGGATTTTTATTATCTGGAAAAAATCATACAAAAAATCATGTAGACCGTTGGGCCTATTACCAACACGGTGGCTAGGTCAACAAGCTTATTTGGCACATCTGGTGCTCGAAAAATCCACCAGTTTGTTATCTCTGGAATAAATTGTACACTTAACGACATCTCCCTTTGCGTCCACGTGAAATTGAGCCTAGAATAACCTATCTTTGTTCGAATTGCACGATGTTTTGTTACGAGCGCGGTTCGGAAACTTCTTAGCCTATCAATGAAAGATAATAGTTAGGTTTCTAAAATATTTTTATTTTTCAATAAAATCTCCTGAAACTTCAATACACGTAGTCCAACGCTTTTTAGCAATTCTATGCCTTGATTAAAATAGTTTTCGTCAAGGTTTTCAACATAGTGGTTTACAATTATAATTGCATCTTCATTTGAGATAAAACGCGAGCCATCAAAATTTTTTTAGTTTTGGGAACAAGTGAAAGGCAGTGGGAGCTAAGTAAGGAGAATAAGGTGGGTGGTCAAGCAACTCGTATTTTAATTCGATGATTTTAGCCACTGTGCTTGATGAAAAATTGTTTTTTTTTTGTGTTGTAAGCCAGAACTTTTTTCTCGAATTCTTACATTTAATTAATCCAAAAGGTTGCAATAGTACTGTGAATTTATTGTTTTACCCTTTTGAAGATAGACAATCAATGAAATACCTTTGAAGTCCCAAAAAAAACCCGTTGTCTTAACCTTACCAGCCGATTGAATTGTTCTTGCCTTCATTGGGGCACTTCCTCCAGCTTCAGTCCATTGTTTGGATTGTTCTTTTGTCTCTGGAGTATAGTGGCGGATCCATGTCTCATCAGCAGTTCTAAAACGACGCTTAAAATCCATTTTATTTCGTTTAAAACGATCCCAACAAGCTTGAGAAATGTTCATTCCTAGAGGGTAGAGGGTATTATGCCATTGTGCATATGTTTGTAAGAGGCAAAAGGATTCGAGATTGATTCATTTTAAGAATATGCATAGAATCACTTTCTGAACCGATTTACGCATGTCCGCCCGTCCATGCACTTTTGTGAACAAAGTACAGGTCGCATTTATGACCCGCTTTGGATGAAATTTGGCACAGTTCACTTATTTGGCCCAAGGACGAACCATATTGAAATTAGAGAAAATCGGTTCAGATTTAGATATAGTTCCCATATATGGTTTCGTCCGATTTTATGCAAATTATGCACCAAACCACCAATATTTGTCCGATTGGGACAAAATTTTGCACAGAGTACTGAATCAGGTCCATACTTTTATATGCGAAGTTTTGTTGAAATCAGTTCAGACTTAGATATAGCTCCCATATATAGTTTCGTCCGATTTTATGTGAATGATGCACAAACTCTTAATAAAATCGTCCGATTTTATGTCAATGATGCATCAAACTCCCAATATTTTTCCAATTGGACAAAATTTGTCACAGAGTACTGAATTAAATCCACACTGATGTCTGCGAAGTTGTGTTGGAATCGGTTCAGACTTAGATATAGCTCCCATATTTAGTTTCGTCCGCTTTTGTGTATATGATACACCAAACTCCCAATATTTGTCCGATTGAGAAAAAATTAGGAACAGAGTACTGAATTAAGTCCAGTCTGATGTCTGCGAAGTTTTGTTAAAATCGGTTCAGATTTGGATATAGCTCTTATATATAGTTTCGCCCGATTTTTTTGTGAATGATGCACCAAACCCCCAATGTTTGTCCGATTGAGACAAAATTTTGCGTAGCGAATGCAATTGAAGAAAAACTTATGTGTGATAAGGTTTGTTGAAATCGTTTCAGATTTTAATATAGGTCTTATACTTATTTTCGTACGATTTTATGTAAATGGTGCACCGAAGGGCCTTTGTTTGTTCGATATACATGAAATTTGGCAGAGGGTATTACATTTTGTTTAGAGTGATAACAAAAAACAAATGTTGTATACAACGGTTGCTAAATTAGGTCCATGTGTTAATATATAGCTCCCATACATAACTTTACTCGATTTCATGCAAATGGTACACCAAAGAATCCAAGTCCGCCGGTTTGACATGCAATTTTTCATTGATTTCAGAATAGTATGTGTATGGGATTTTCTAGATAGCACATTTAATTTCGCCCGATTCCATCTCAATGGTCCTCCGAAGATTTTATGTCTGTTCTACCTATTGTAGATATTAACATCTATTGTATATACCCAAAGTGGTGAAGGGTATCATATAGTCGGTCCCGTCCGACTTTGGAACTTTCCTTACTGGTTTCATCTGTATTTCATCATGCAAAATTAAATGGACTCGATCATTTGAGATGTCCACGATATTAGCAATTTCATTCACTTTTATTCGTCTATCATTTAATACCATATCATGCACTTTGGCTACAATTTCTGTTGTTGTTGCTGTACGACCACGTTTAAATTCAGCAACCCAATTTTTTACTGTTGCATATGAAGGAACACTTTCACCTAACACATTCATTATGAATTTCTTGTCCCGATAAACCTTTTTTATGTAAAGATTTAATGACAATTTTTCCAGTGTGGTACAGGGTATTATGTCTTTGTGCATATGTTTGTAACAGGCAAAAGGAAACACATGGTTGCTTTTGAGAATATGCACAGAATCATATTTTTAAGTCGATTTATGCACGTCCGTCAGTCTGTCCATGTTAAATTGTAAACAAAGTACAGGTCGCATTTATGATCTGAATTGGATGAAATTTGACATAGGTCACTTATTTGGCCCAAGGACGAACCCTATTGAAATTGGGAAAAATCGGTTCAGATTTAGATATAGCTCCCATATATATTTTCGTCCGATTTAATGTAAATGGTGTACCAAAGTCCCTATATATCTTTCGATTTCCACGAAATTTGGTACAGTGTAATGAATTAGGTCTAGAATGATGTGTGTTAAGTTTCTCGAAAATCAGCCCAGATTTAGATATAGCTCCCATATATATATATATATATATATTCGTCCGATTCAAGGTAAATGGTGTACCAAGGTCCCTTAATATCTTTCGGTTTGCACGAAATTTGGCACAGCGTAATGAATTAGATCTAGAATGATGTGTGTTAAGTTTCCTGAAAGCTTATATATCTGACCAAATGAACAATTTAGTATCGGTTGCAGAATGACATATTTATGGATCCAATTTCATTTTACTGGTTCTTTAAAAATGCGACCCAAAGTGGTGAAGGGTATCATATAGTCGGCTCCGTCCGACTTTACTACTTTCCTTACTGGTTTCTGTTTATATCGCGTTTTTTGTGCTAGGCTTAGAAGTTTCCGGACTCCCTTCGTATTCTGTGTAGGGTCGAAAATCGTATATAAGGAACGTATTGTCATTTTACACAACCTTTAAAAATAATTATCCTACTGTCTTTCCCAATCCCGAATAGAAAGTGATGAATTGTAATAAATGAAGTGAACATATGATAACCAACCCACCTCTACAATTAATATAACTCGTCAAACGTTGCTGGGTGGCAATATGATTTTCCAAATCGTTTACCAATTGCATGGTGTGATGTAAATTACGGTCGATCTGTGTTACCAAAGTTTCCAGCTTTTCACAACGTTCCTCCGTATCACAGACAATGTGTTTCATGCCCTTCACTTCCAGATCTAAGGCAGCATATTTGGCTACATCATGTTCGGGAACAAATTTGGCATTTAAATCCAAATTGATTGATTGCAGGTAATTTTCAATTTCAATAAATTTATCCCTATCGAAGAGGCAAAAAGAGAAAGAATGACATTTGTTTCAATGGTTTGGCATTAAACAGCAACAGACAGAACAAATATGGCTAAAAACAAAAACTTTTATTCCTTGACAAAACAAACCTATTAGTTTTTTCATGCAGCAGCACCGTCTCCTCCAATTTCATGATGTTATCGTTTAAATGATTTTGATGCTGTGTTAACTCCAAGGACATTTGATTGATGTGTTTCTCCAGATCGTCGATTTCATTTTGGATTTCGCTTTTTAAGGACTGTCGAACAACAAAACAAAAAACAATTGTTGAAAAAAAGTAACAACGAATATTGTTTCCGTTGTCGCCTAACAAACCTGCAATGTATCGAAACAACAACGAAAATCCTGTTGGCATTGTTCCACTTCGAATGTCCTTTGTGTGTTTTCCTCGTCGAGGCGATTTTGCAATGATTTCAGACTTTGGTTGGTGGATTGTTGCCAATCATCCATGACCTGATTTTGTTTTCGCAAATTCCCCACATCAGTGATGAGATGCAGGCGTTGGCGTATTTCCTCATTCAACACGGAACGCAGGGTATTGATTTCATTCTCCACCACCTGTACCCGATAGTCCACCTGTTGATCTAGACGTTCCAAACTGGCACTACGACGTTTATTACGCGGGCATTCCTTCAGATGGGCACGCATGCGTATGCGTGGTACAAAAACGTTACAGGTATTTGGACATTGTTCCAACACTTGCCCACAATGGATTAAGTGTTCCTGTGCGATCATAGATGAATGTGATTAAGGAGAAAATTTAGTCTATTGTGCTTTGGAGTGTATGTGCACGATTTTATGTTACTACCAGATAAGGCCAAATGAATTTTATGTTGTCATAACAAAGGGTACTCATTACAAAACAAAAAAAAAAAAAAAAAAAAAATGAGTATACAATTTGTGAACCAAAAGGAAGATCTGTAGTCGATCGGGCGCCATAAGGAACATGGAACATTTGGAGCCTGTTAGTACATTTTATAACCTACACTTTGAGGACGACACTGGTAGTCGGTCGATTGGAAAATGTACATGGGAGCTTCATAAAACGTGTATGGGAGCTATAACGAAGGGTCGGCCACTATTCATAATTGCTTGTAGGACGATTAGCCAGTTATTGAGAACACAAAATATGAAATTAGAATCAACCATTATATGGGGACTATACGTGATAGTGGAAATTTATTCGGCTGAGTAACTTGTCCAAAATCCTCAAAATTCCAAGTATTGTAGGGAATCGCTATATGGGTGCCGTAGAAAAATCGGGCGCGATATATTCAATGGCAAACATCTTAGGTGTTGTAGCAATGCGTGGGTACCTATTTAAGAATCTATCTTAAATATTGCGAGCCATATCGTGATTCTAACTGACCGACAGACAAACAGAGGGACATTACTAAATCGACTTGGAATTATATTCTGATCAAGCATGGGGTTTATTAAAAACACGGTTATATTTTCTGGAACATTTGTTCTTCACCCTCCAAGAAACCAAAATGTTAATTTACAGGAGCTTCATTAGGCGGTACGAAATATATGGGAGTCGATGTTCTTCTATATCAATGTGTACGTGGAGAATGTTTTACGTGATCAACAAACGATGGTCGATTCTGAGGGATATACCACAATTCGTACCATGAGAGCGGATTCTAAACAACCTAATTTATACTAATAAAAGAGACAGACTTACTGACTGACTAACAACCGATTCAAAACGAAACGGCATAAGCTAGAATCTTGAAATTTTGAAAGAGGGAGGGTCATTCTTAGTGTGGATGCGTCAGATTTAGCTTGGTTTTTGGAAATGCGTACTATATTGGCATGAAACTTGTAAAAAAGTACTAAATATCGTAGTATTTGTATTTAGTGAACCAGTGGAGCTAGATTTGAAATGAGGATCACTGATGGAGTATATGATATTTGTACAAATGGGGTTTTTTACAAATTCGAATTATAAGAATCCGGAAGGTACTAAATTGTACCAAAATTGGTACAATTTCGCATCATGTGAACGTATAGAGCTAAAAACTTGAAATTTGGAATGAGAATCAAGTTTGAGGAGTTCAGTCGATATAAGGAGTAGGTATTTAGTAAAATGTTAATATAGAGATACGCATGGAGCTGCAATCCTGACATTTGAAATTAACATTAACGTCGGTGTGTATGATTGGAATATGCAGGTAATTTTGGAAATTTGTTACTTATACGAAAAGTACTAAATCGTACTATAATTAGTACAATTGGGATTTGGTTGACCCGATAGAGCTGGAATCATGAAATTTGGAATTAAGATTACTGTTGGTGTATATGATCGGGTCGATTCTGAACGGTATAGCACAATTTGTTCATGTTGCACCATGAGAACGAATCCGATCCCAATTGATCCAAACAACATAATATATTAACTATGTATGTATATTTGTTGAAAACTAGACTTACTTGTGCACTCCTTCTAGTGCATATACCACATTTTTCAAAGTTTGTAAGTCTCATATGAAGCGAGCTGAATATTTAAATTCTTCAGAACTGTGCAGATCTATTATTTATTCCAAATCTACATTAAATCTGCAGATTGAGTCTATAGGGCAACTTCTCGTTGTGTTCAAAGACGCATCGATTCTAAAAAAACTGGACTGTCGTTCCCAAAATCCCTAATCGGGTAGTTCAGATGCTGTGTATTTCCGATGGAGGATTATCTAACCTCAATAAATTGTCCTCCAATAAACGATTTTGTTGGAAGTCAGTCATATTCACTTCGGTTCTCTCGTTCTCTTCTTGTTAAGCTCGAAGGAGAGAACGTTGATACGTAGTGCGTCTTAGCCTTAGTCTTAACCAGACTCTCCAACTTGAAAATTAGACAAAAATAAAGTTTTCTGTCAATTGCATCCCCAAAATGTCATCTTTAACAACCGGAAATTTTAGTATCGTGGTCCTTAACAAAACAGGAACTACGGGCAAAATTTCTAAGCGATCAGCGCTACCTTTCCAGTCCCTAGGATATTAATTGCAAGATTACACCGTATCAGAATTAATTGTATACTGAGTCGGAGTACTTATCTGGCGCCAATTTAAAGGTCCACCACTGCTCATGAATATACATAACTGCAACCTGTATCTTGTTTACAAATTATAATGGACCGATGGACACACATGTCTTGATCGACTCAAGTAGTCGAGATATTATAATCGGTATGCTAAAAAGTGGATCTAGGACCTATATTGGGACCACACAAAGCCAGATACTCATACAACATAGTTGTGTACAGAGATGGTCCGTCAGAAGTAGTAAAACATCGGAAACCTATACAAAAAACAATAAATAATCGGCAAAAGTGTTATTTCCATTAGTCAATTTGGAAATGATATAAGCACCCATATCAAATTTCAAAATTTTCGTCTCAAAAAGTTTAGAAATTCTTAGCAGGATGAGGATAGTCAAAAATATGTACAACTATTATACATTATTGAAAATAACTGTATACTATGAAAATATTGAACTAAACGACGTTTACAAAATTTATTGCATTTAATACAGTTATACATATAACTTTTTCGATGTGTACACATTTTTTACAGTTGAAAACCTAAAAATCACGTCACGCGGACTATCCCCGGGTTGTGTAAGGTATAAAAAATCAAAGAAAAGAGACAAACCGAAAGAATATACATTCAATAATGTTATGAGTCCATTTATGCATGTCCGTCCGCTTGGCTGTCCATGTATTGTTGTGAACAAAGTACATGTTGCATTTATGATACGAAGCAGATCGAATTTGGCACAGCTCATATTCGTACAAATTCTACTGGAATTGTTGGAAATGGGTTGAGATTTAGATACAGCTGTTATATATAGTATCGGAATGTAAATTGTGCACCAAACTCCTAAAGACTGTCAGGCTGAGAGGAAAATTTGTACGTATCAGTATGCGTTCCAGATTGAGAATAGAATGACAAATATGTAAATCTGTTCAAATCGGTTCAGATTTAGATATAGCTGTTGTTGAAACGAAATTTAGCTTTGTTTTACAGGTCATATTTAATTTCGGGCGATTTTATCTGAATGTCTCCCCCAAATACCCATCCGATTTCAGGTAAATGTGTGCTCCAAATACCCAATTTGTTCCAATTGAAATGTAATTTTGCATGGCATTTTGTGCTGCAGCATACCGAATTAAATTTTCATTATTATGCCAGAAATATATATGTATAAATTCTTGCCCTAGTAATTAATTGTTGAAAAAACAACGTCATTAAATCCACGTCAGAACATGACATTATTTAATTAATTGATTTATTTGTTTTACATTCAATATACATTTTGCGGGAGTACCCCTAATATGTGTTATTCGGATTGTGTAAGTCCTGATTTATATTAGGCGAGTTTACTTGCGGCAATTTTTATCGTTCTCTTTTGAACTTGCTCCATTCTATACAAGGCAATTCGGTTTCCAAAAAAAATTTTTATTTGTTGTTTTTTCACATTTAAATATATGTATATAAAATGTCAACAAATACGAAATACACAAAACGAATTGCCAGAAAATTGTCGGTACGAGCATTTTTTTTCCATTTCTATTCCCCTTGCCCCTCTCTCCTACAAACAAAGACTTGCCGCAAGTAAACTCGCCTAATCTAAATCAAGACTAAAATGTGAATAAAGCTTCAAAAATTTTGTTTGAGCATATTTTCTATTTTTGACAACAACATTGTTGAAGAGGATTTCATACAAAAACCGTTGATAACATTGCTATAGGAAGCATAACAAACACAACATGGTCATGAAAAAACCCATTGACCATTATTAACAATTTCAAGGGGAATATGGGATTTAGTAATATTAAACATGGCATGATAAAATTTTTAATATTCGATGTTATTCGGACAAACAAAAGAGTCCAAAATAAAACAAAATTGTGGGGAAGTAGATTGATGCCGGTAATACTAAACTGAATAAATATACGTTAGATATGGAAACTTTTATTTAATACAAATTCAACTCGAAATCTTCCCTAAAATTTTTCATTTAAATTTAGAACCACACTTGTTGTTACTCATTGACTTTGACCGATAAAAATTATAACTTCATAATATTTATTTGTAACATAATAAGACCGTATATTAGTGTTTATTTACACTAATACAGGCCCCCTGTAGAAGGGGGCCTTCTACAGGAAACAGCTAATCAATTTCTATTAGATTTGCACGTATTCCAATATCGTACCGTAAACGTTTGTGAGTCGAACCATTCATTGCAAAATAAACAGGAGGATTTTTCATATTTAACAATTGTTGTAGAACCTCCGGCGGCTGTGGCCGAATTAATACCCGATGAGGTTGAACGCTTTGAGTCACCATTATTTATAGAGTCACCATTCATTTCGTCGTCAAACCAAAGGTGTAAAAATATTTTTTTTCTTTAAATTTAATAAAAATAGAACACTGGTATAATCGTGGTCAATTAAAGATAACACACAAGAACAAATTATGGCACTTCAGTTAAAGACAATTTACAAAATTATATTTTCAATAAAATTCTTTTATTTTGCACTATTTTTTTAATAGCGTGGAATTATCTTTTTTAGTTCTTGAATTAAAATTTTGTGTTTTTAATTTTCTTTTAGGGGGTGTTGCTTCTAATCACTATCTTTTTTGTTTTCATTAATAAACTATTGTCGTCTCCCCTTGTCTGATTTTGTTTCCGTTTTAATCGCTTTAATGTCAGTAACTATACTAAATGTTATGAAAAGAACGCCAAAGCGAATATTCGTTGACTGTGAACAAATTTGCTCAGTAAATATCAGTTCATATCATTCGGTGGCCTGTTATCAGTTTTGTTGTTGTTGCTTCATTTCATTTGTCTAGAATGAACTTCGTCTCTACTAATTGTTGTGAAAGTGATAAAAATTCGTTTGTTATTATTTGATTTATTTCTCTTATGAAAAGAAAGAGTAGAGTGCAAAATGTTTAACCTGAGATAACAAATTAAGAGAACTAGTGTAATTTTTTCTACAAATATGCATTAATATGGGATATTCCATATACATATTAATAGAAAACCAGTAAGGAAAGTAGCAAAGTCGGACAGGGCCGACTATATGATACTTTTCACCACTTTGGGTATATTCAACAGATGCATCCTAACTGACCGAATGAACGTTAACATGAAATTGGATGAGTTAAAAATATGTGATCTTTGTCTTAATGTGAACCGACATATAGGGGAGACTGGGGCACCTTCGGCACTTTTTTTAGAGCTCTATATCTCAGCACTTATTCAACATATATAACAACTTTATGGCTGATTATTGTCCTCTGACACTTAATTATAAAAACTAGTACCAAAAAGATATAAAAAAATAGTATTAGTTAAAAAATTTTACAGTTTTGTAAAAAAATTGGCCGAATTTGCCCCAACCCGGGGTAGCTTCGGCATTTGATGGGGCACATTCGGCACCATAGTCATAGCCTGGTAATTGTCCTCGCTATCAGTCTGGTTGAAATTCTGATCCTCTCTACTTGGTTTTAATACGTCACACAGTGTTTGAATTATAGGGCTTTATTTTCTAGCGGCGGACGTTTACATCTCAAGGTCGCACACACCATCAGAAATAGGGATTTTCTATCGTATTTTCGTTAATACAAGCACGTTTGATCTTATATATGCAATTTCGAACCATATTATAGGATTAGTTTTAAACACAAACTCAAAAACATTTTAAGGAAATAATATTGCACAATCTGTATATGGCTGAATGTGCCCCACTTTAAAATGCCGAATGTACCCCGAATGTACTTTTTATAGTTTTTTCATTTTTTTTCTATCAGTTTTGTAAAAACATTATATTTTTAAATATTTCTAAAATAATGCACATCGTAGTTAACCACTTTTTAATAATATTGTCTTAAAAATTTAAAAAGTTTTATACACGAAATACTTACGAAATGGAATTGAAATATTGCAGAAACATCTATAAAAATACAAAAACCTATGTATCTAAATAAGCTTATTAGCTAGAAATTTCAAACTTTGTGTCAGTTATTTATTTCGATATTCTATACCTATGTATCGAAACTAGTGATGTACGGTGAGAGCTTTATATCGAAAACGCGATTGCCGAAGGTGCGCCGATGCCGAAGGTGCCCCAGTCTCCCCTACTAAATTTTTCAGTTGGACATATATAAGATTATGTAAATCGATGTAAAGCAAATCCCAGTCGGACATCCGTTTATTATTTAGAGGCCAATTTACATCGGTCGAAAATATATATGGGCTACGTCTGTATGTCTACAAAACGCAATTACGTCACTCTCTGCTCAATTTTGAACGTTGTGCCCATCATTCAAACTTTGATACAACATTTGCTTAAAATCGGACGAAAATATATATATGTGGGACCTACAGATGTGTTCATAAAAATAGTACTGCAGTTGATCAATTTACAAAATCCAATACGTACATATAGTTGGTTATTTATATACAAATTTTTACGAATGGAATCTAAAGACCAAGATAGCGAATCAAGTCCCGAAAGATTTGCTATCACTTTCTTGAATTTCTCTAGTTTGGTGAAATACATGAAAAATGTACTGTTCATTAAAATAGTAGTGGTGAAAGTGAATGCTACTACAGTCGACTCCGCTTTATTGTAAGTCGCTTAACTGAAAAATATCGGATAAGTGAAATTGATTTCCTACACCATTACATTTTAGGTTAATCGCCTACAATTTACTCCACATAAGTGAAACTTCGCATAACTGAAAATATCGGATAATTGAAATAGCTTTTGGAGTCAAATATTGCAATGTCCTTTCAAATTACTCCGCATTACTGAAAATCATGAGAAAGAAAAATAATGACAGAATATTTTGCATTGAGGAATCACATCTTCAAAGCCCGCTATAACAGATATTTTTCTGCAATTAAAGATTTTTCCGACGTATGAAACGTGTGTGTCAAGTATATATAAATTTGATGTCGAAGAACTTTTTTTTTAACCCATTTGGAAAATTCGCAAAAAATCTGTTCCGCATTTCTATATTTTATATACATAGGGGAAATGTTAAAACGAGGTCTCATATAATTAACAAAATTTTGAGGATGTCGTCAATTTTTACTACTCTCAGTTATTATTTAAATCCTTCAAGATGATAATCAAATTTGAAATAGGAACAGTGTAAATATGTGAATCTACAATGAACAAATATTTCAAAGAAATATGTTACTTATTCACAACCAGGGATGGTCCGTGTGACGAATTTTTAGGTTTTCGACTGTCAAAAAGGTGTAAACGTCGAATATTATCACCATATACAGTTACTTTCAAGAATATATATTATTTTTACATATATCTGACTGTTCCTCACAAGAACTGATAAAAAATTCTAAACTTTTTTGAGAAGAAAATTTTGAAATTTGATATGGATTTGAATAAAGCATACGTAATTTCGAAATTGGTTAATGGAAATAGCTATTTTGTCAAAAACCTAATGGTTTGGGGTGGGTTTCCGACGTTTCTGACGTATGTATTATACGTCGGAAATGTATGTCATTTACGTCACTGTTTCTGACGGACCATCTCTGTTCACAACCCCATATTACAGGCAAGTCAGCTATTAAAAATATTTAAAACGGCTAGTATGAAACCTTTTCAAAAACATGGATCGATATTTTCCGTTCTCAAAATCAATCTATCAATCTGTCATAAATATTATATTTTATACATAATATGTAGACCTTGGATTTTTGCATATTTTTTATGCCTTATCCGATTGGATGCAAATTTTCTATTTAGGCGTTTCATGCTTTAATTGATCGATATTTGGGGTCATGTCAAAAATATGCAAAATATATGCAAAAAATATGCAAAATATGCAAAAACTATGCAAAATATGCAAAAAATATGCACGGTATGCTAGGTCGATATGCGATAAATATATGCAAAAAATATGCAAAAAATATACAAAAAAAATGCAAAATATATGCAAAATATGCAAAAATATGTAAAATATATGCAAAATATGCAAAAATATGCAAAATATGCAAAAATATGCAAAATATATGCAAACATATGCAAAATATGCAAATTATGCAAAAAAATATGCACGGTATGCTAGGTCGCAATATTAAAGATAGAACTTTGAAATTATTACTCCTAGGATGTTTGGTATTGGAAATGGGATACATCGGTCATATAACGGTTATATATGTTTGCATGTTTTATACATATATTTAGCAAATTTTTCATAATGCCCCAAAAATCTAACAGTTGAACCATGAAACGCATACATACAAAATTATATTTCTATAGGTTAAAAATAAAGAAAGCACACAAATTCGAAAACTACCATGAAAAATCTTTTTTTTTTTTTTTTGATTAAAATGATTGCATATGTGCAATATGTTGCTCATATTTACACATATTTTGCATATTTTTGCCTATATTTTTCATATTTCTCGCATATCGACCTAGCATACCGTGCATATTTTTTGCATATTTTTTTGCATATTTTGCATATTTATTGCATATCGACCTAGCATACCGTGCATATTTTTTGCATATTCTTGCATATATTTTGCATATTTATCGCATATCGACCTAGCATACCGTGCATATTTTTTGCATATTTTAGCATATATTTTGCATATTTTTGCATATTTTGCCTATATTTTGCATATTTTATGCATATATTTTGCATATTTATTGCATATCGACCTAGCATATTTTGCATATTTTTTGCATATCTCGTGCATATGCAAAATATGCAAATATGCAAAAAATTAAAAAATATGATCCCTTCAAATAATTCTAAATCCTTTGAAACGAATTTGTGTCCAATCAGAATTTCGATATCTTCATTATTAAAAAATATGCAAATATGCAAAATCCGAGGTCTAATAATATGTAAGATTCATTACAACCCGGGTATTTCAATAACACGCATTCTACGAATCCTAGGTATTCGATATAAAATATGAGTTATTGAAATTCCTTAAACTGAAAAATTGCTCGCTTATGAGAAGTTCGGATAACTGAAATTATTGTCAGCTAACCGAACTCCGCTTAAGTGAAAACATCGGATAACTGAAACAAACATCCAGATTTTTTCCGTTTCAGTAAAGCGGAGTTGACTGTAAAATAAATAATAAAGCCAAAAAAAATCCTACCAATGCCAATCCAAAATGCCAGTTAGGAAATACCCATGATCTAAACATACCAGCAATCTGGCAAAACTGAACTATGGGATGTATATATCAAATGAAAATGTTGGTGTATTTTGCAGCTCAAGCAAAAACTGCAACCAGTTGACCAATCTCAACATCTTATATACGTGGAATGAGTGCTTGAACAACAGCCTGTGGTTGGTAATTTTTCATACAAATTTTTTCAGCGATGATTCACATTTTTCCCTCAGTGGGTCGTCGTATTTGGGGTTCTGAGAATCCTTATATAATTGAAGAGAGTCCCTTACATCAAGAAAAAGTCACTGATTGGACCTTACTTCTTCGAAAACAATGATGGAACGACAGTCGCCATCGATTCGGAGCCTGCTATTGAAGAATGTGACTCGGTTTCAACAAAACGGTGCTACATGCCACTCAACTCTAGCGCATATGAATATAAACCTTCAGCTCTTGAGCACTTAAAAACCAACATTCATATTATGGCTGGTATCTCAATATTGGTTAAAAATTGCAAAAGGTTAAAAGTTCGGCTGTGCCGAAATCGGATTTAACTCGCAATTCTTATGATGCATTGTTAATATTTCTAGGATTTTTGGTATCAAAATATCCGGTATTTGGGAAATGTTTGCCTAGTTTTTCTTCTGTAACGTTTATTGACCCACTTTTTAGGTAGCTCCTAAATATCTGTACTTTGGGGATTTTGCCCAAATCGCCTTTACAGTGAAGTAAAACACAGGTTTATTATTCACTTTATATAAGATATATGTTTTTTATTAAAGAGATGGTCACTTTTTTTGGAGAGGTGCCAAAAGAGGTTGCCCTATAGACACCGCCTTAGGATTAAATGAAGGTTTGGAAAAATTCAATTATCTAAACAAAATTTCAAACTGTTGACATTTGTGAGGATGGTACCCGAAAGAGTGGACCAACGTACCCCATCTTCAAGCTTGATTTATGTAAGGTCAATATATTACCATGTACAAAGTTTCTATGAAATTGGATATTCCAGAACCGGTGTGAGTCATCGATTTTCCCTATCTCCGAACAATTTGGATCAAATCGGAAATTACATTAGCCTAATATTGAATTTATAAATATTGAAAATTTTCAAATAGAAGGATGATATGCTTTACAAAAATATTCCTTATTTTATTTTACTAACACATGTCATCTCCTGCAATAAATAAAGTTAATTCTTCACAGTCTTAGAGTTGCAGTCATTACGTCATAAATCAAAACTATAGCTTTGTGAATTAGGGTTCTTAATATACTCGCCAAGGGCTTTCATCCCCATAAGGAATTTTGCCAGCACCTGTTGAACTTTGAACCTTGATGAACTTTTTCTCAAAAGATGAGTTGATGGATGTGCAGAAAAAGGTCGAACATAACAAATTTTCATTCAGCAGCTGAATTTCAGTATTTTGTCCAAAGCGCCTCTACAACATTTTCCAAACTTACTTATTTTAAATTGATCGAATGCATAAATCGACCAAATCATCCGGATTAGGTTTTTTTATATTACCTAGTATTTTTAAATTTTAAACACCATAGAAACTAAAACATTTTTATATACCCAAATAAATATAAGCAACTATACCACAGTCTTACACGGATAAAACTTATGCATTTAATTTCGGGACCTAAATTTTGGTTATCTGTGAAGTTATTAAAATTACACATTTTCTATTAAATTCAAATATATATTAATTTTTGCGACTGATTAAATACATATAATTCCTTAGCCAAACATAAAATAGTAAAAACAAACAATACAATTACGTTGATCCCTTTATCAATATGTGATAAATGTAACCATAAGCCTTTTTTGTCAGTCATTGGTTATAAATAAATCGATAGGGTTATAAGTTTATTAATGAATCCCTTAAACATCACTAACTGTGAATTTCATTCAGCCTCTGAACCCGTCAAAAACTGTCATACATAATAACATTTCAACAAACAAGACAAAAAATATGACTATTGAAAAATAAACTGACATTTTCCATCTGCAGATAACAATCCTGCCAAAGACCTAGCATTCGATTGTGGCAACAAAAGAGCCATCAGCGCCTTGTAGACATTGGTGAGTGACCTTAAAACCCAGAGGATTTGTGCAGAAAATATATCCATTATAAAATAAATGTAATAATGTGTGTGTGAGGATGTGTTTGTATGGCCGCATCGACACATACACATGTACAACAAATCCCTTTTTTTATAACCATGAACTTGTTAAAATAAAATATTACATTTCGACTTTATTGTGAAGCAAGCATAAATTGTTTTCTCTGTCGTTCTAGTTCCGCATCGATAAGAACACCCACAACGGAATACCTTTAGGAAATCACGCACCTTCAGGCAAAACACAAAAAATTAATACAATTTACGTTATGGTGCCGTTTTTACCTTTTTATAAACACCTTTTGGAAAAAAGGATGTTTCTTTAGAGGTTTAATCAAAAACAAAGAGGTAACAACACGTACACATCCTTATCTTAATATTGAATGTTATTTCAACAGGATAATTGTTCACATCAACACCCAAATACACATCCTCGTTCATACACATTTACATAGTTATCTTGTTGTTATGACTTCTTCAGATTTTTGTTTTGATTACGCTTTTTCGTTGATGCCGCCAAAATAAAATCATTTGTTTTGAGTTATTTGGCCTTTCACTCAAATACGGCTGTGAGTAACTAGTCACTCATAGTTTTAGAACATCTCCCAAGTTCAAACACGCTTTATTGCTGACGTAAATTACCTGCCGTGCCTTATAGTATTGTGTACTAAAAGTGCCATGCTACAACTCAAAAGCTTTTGCAGGATGTCATTGACAATGACTTATGCAATGTTTGTTTAATGCCCTCCAATAGAAGGGTTGCCAATGTTAGGCGAGAAGAGCTTTTATGGCAGTGAAATTTAGAAAAATTAGAAGAATTAAGGTAATAAGACGTATTCTTGATTATCTTATAATATTAGGTTCGGCAGGTGGCTGTACTGATAGATTTCTAGATTTGAACAAAGAGACAATTCGGTAAATTTTACAGTTTTTCTTTGACAAAGACGAAAAAGCAAGCCATGCTACTAAAATTGTGAATGGTGTTTATGGTTCCGATACTACAACAGCCAAATATGTTCAATTTTGGTTTCGTAGATTCCGTTCAGGAATTTTTGATGTTAAAGATGCACCTCGCACAGGTAGGCCATTCGTCGAAAATGTCAATAAAATCGGAGAAATGATAGAAGAAGTTTGAGCAGGTCAGCCAAAACTTCTGTACAGACATTTATTTATGATAGAACTATTTATTGATATTTAGTAATGTGACAGAACATAATCCGAGCTTAAAAAAGATTTCCAGGCACAGCGCAGTTCTTCCAATTTGAAAGACCATGTTCGAAGATATTGTTCTCCATCGAATTCGCATCCTTCTCCTCATCCATTCTTACCACATGACCTAGTCAAGTTAATCGCTGCAGCTCGATACGTCTGACTGTGTCGATGTCTGAGAATATATGGTACAGTTCATAGTTTATCCGACGGCGATATTCACCGTCGACGCAGAATTTCTAACACAGACCATAGTAGCAAATGTTGGAAAACATTATTCTCCCTCGAATTTCAAAACTGATCTTTAGGTTTATTTATGGTGGCACCAAGGGTGAATTAAAAAACTGCTTCAGAGTCAAACGCCATCATTTTTACATTACTTTAAATATTATTGAACGAAAGCAAAAAAATTCGGAAATAGCATTAAATTTTAGAATAAGTTTAGATTTGTTCGAATTGGTCACCTTTGACACGAATTATGGCCTTCAAACGGCCAATGAAACCGTCACACGCTGCCCGAATGTTACTCTGCGGTATTTTGGCCCATTCCCGGCGAAGCGCTTGCTTGAGGTGATCAACACTTTGGTATTTTTTAGTGCCAACCTTGCTTTCCAAAATACTCCAGACACAATAGTCCAACGTATTGGTATACGAAGATTTTGATGCCCATTGTGCGCTGGAAATGAAGCGAGGAACCTCATTTTGTAACCATTCTTGGGTGGCGCGTGCGATGGTGCTAAGTCCTGTTGGAATGTCCAAGGTCTGCGGCCAAAATGTTTGCGTGCTCAAGGCTTTAATACACCCTCCGATAATATTCGACATTTTCTGTTGATGCCACGGTCGATTAAACGAGTGGAGAGCGACCATCGGCTGTTATGGCGGCCCACACCATCACCATGGCTGGCGCACCGAAGGTGCACATTTTCAGCTGACCTCTTTGGCAAGTAAACACGATCATTTTGTTTGATAACAAACTCCTGGACAACGAATATTTTCTCATCGGAGAAAACAAAATTCGGCAGTTCACCACTTTCGGCGAAGCGAAGAAACTCATTAGCTCTTTTGAGTATATTTTCTTTCTGCTGCGGTGTAAGTTCTTGCACTTTTTGGAATTTCAATGGCTTTACCCCGAGCTCATTTTTCACTTTTCGGCCACTGCGACGCAGGTTTCGATTAAGTCGCTTCTTTACTTTTCCAACCATTTCTGCTGATGTTGCTGTTTTCTTCTGTCCACTTCCTAGACATCGGGCTACGCTACCAGTGTCAAGTTATTGAGCGATGGTACGATACACAAACGATTTATTCACATTTAAATGCTGGAGTGCTCTAACGATAGACACTTGTGGCTTTCCAGCCAAATATAAAGAAATTACACTATCATTACACCTGGATCCCATCACTAATAACTTTTTTTCCGGAAAATTCTCACCAAAATGCTTTTGTACGTTAGTCAGTGGAATAATTTCAACACCTGTCGGAAGAGTGACTTAAAAATAACAGCAGTCTGAAGTTGTATATAAAATCTTTGACTACCTGAAAGAAGTAGTTCTCAAGTTCCACAGTTGGTCCGAGTCTACTGGACGTCTTGCGTGTTGATAGAACCACTTTGACAGACTCCTTCTCAATTTGTTCAAAGGAGACTGTTACCGCACGCAATATTCGACCCATTATATTGATGTCATGGGTTTGTTTACCTTTGTCTCTCGTTTCACCTTATCCAGCAGTATGTTAAAAAGATCACACGACACACTGTCACCTTGTCTGTATCCTCGTTTGGTATCAAAAGGCTCCGATAGGTTCTTTCCCACTTTAACTGCTGACCTAGTGCCACTTAAAGTTATCCTGCATAGCCGTATTAATTTTGCAGGAATGCCAAACGCAGGCATGGTCCTAAGTACCTCTGAGCGGAGTGGGCTACGGAATGTGGTTTTATAGTCGACGAATATGTGGAATGTGTCTATGTTTTTTTGGTGGGTTTTTCCTGGATCTGGCGTAGGGTGAAAATCTTGTCGATGGTAGATTTGCCAGGTCTGAAGCCGCATTGATATGGTGCAAGAATGTCTTTGACCATTGCTTTCAGTCGATCATATAGCACGGTTAGCACATATAGTCTTGTCTCCTTTTTTGAGACACAGGATGCTGAGGTTCCAATCATTGGACATGCATTCCTCAAGCCAAATTGTACTCACGAGTCTTGAATAGTTCGGCTGCTGCTTTATTACTCTTCAGCCGACTAATTGCTATTCTGACCTCCCAGCCATTTAAGGTATATTTCGATCTTTATTTTCTATATTAAGTAGAAATTTTGAAATCATGTATGGGTGGATTTTCATGTGTGGAATATATTTAGACCACTTTATCATGTCAAATGAGATTATTTTATATGCTACCTCATGTTAGTTTCAAATTCACGCCTCCAAATGTTGGCAACTCAGTTTCTGTGTTGTTTACCATTCCTTTAGAAACAACGAGGAAAAGAAAGCTTTCTCATACCACCACCACATCCCTTGGGGCATATGCTTCTTCGCAATGTGAGCTTTGCGCTTCAGATGAAATCAAAATAAATATTTAAGCATGTTCACATAGACTCGCACATACACACACGCATGAACCACACTCACTGGACTCGAGGAGTAAGCATGCTGAAAAGGATTTCAAAACAAAAACAAAAAACACGTGTAGTTGTAGTACAATACATATTCATATAGCATACAAGCGCAACCAATACCAGCATAAAACCTAGTAGCACTACGACAACAACAACACGACACAACACACAGGAAACATCTGCTTCGGTTATGGCGGTGTTAGTGGCTGCGATGTTTTTGTGTGCTGTCCTGTTCGGTGCTGTGCTATGCTATGCTGCTGGTGCACTTCATTGTTTTATTTAAGCAAACGATTCCTGCTCAAACAGTTCAGTTACGAGTGAGCCATTGTGGAATAAGGTTTCCAAGGAAATACCAGCAGTAAAACAAAAAACGGATTATATAGTGGAAAATACTAACAAATAGAGAGTGATATTTTTGTTTAAAGAAAATATGTGAAGCGCGCCTCTTTACACTCGGGCAAATTTGTTGGATGAAAGAAAATATATTTAAATCAAGAAAATAAATCAAGTGATTGAGTAAAACACGCCTCCAAATTAACACAACCCATAAAGCAATATTTTAGCCTAATTATATGAAATAGAAAAAAAAATTTTACACAAAGTGCAAGAATAATAAAGGAAAAATAAATAACTAATGTGAATAATGATGATATAAAGTGTTTGTGTGTGTTATTTGTGATTGTAAGTGTAACAGTTTTACCTGAAGGATATCAAAAAGGTAAAACAAAGAAATAAATAATATATGCCAGAATTATTCTATAGTATGTAACAGCTTGATTATAAAAAATAGTGAAAATAAATGATATTCGTAACAGAATAAACGTGAGCTATTCATTTTTAATGTGTAATAAAATCGCAGTGCTTAGTGCGCTTATCTTCCACAGATTACGGGATTTTTTTATGTTATTTATCTTCTTCGAAATCATTAATTATTCAATATTTTTTTGCATACTTCATCTCAATCAGTTCAACTGAAGTGAATTTCAAATTTGTGTGCGGATGCAGGAAAGTGTGGCCTTTGTTATATCAATTCATGGGTTTTTATGCCGGAGAGAACATAAAAATAAAAATGAAATGTATTTTTGCCACCAATGCGGATACGTGTTATCCTGCCGTCAATTAGAGGTGTTGCTGTTGCGGGTGTCGGCCGTAAAATTAAAAACAATGGCTACGACAACAATTTTCACAATCAACGTGGTGAAGGGCATATATCCTTTAATTATTAATTAACACCGGAGTTTATGGGGACGTTTTGTAAGACAAAGTTTTGTCGGAACCCTTTGGGGAATTTTGTCGTGAACATAAAAATTAAAATTGTAAAATTAAAAATTAAAATGAAGAGGGCAGAGGGTGTATTTATTTTATGGACCATCAGAGCCACAGCGGTATATTTTTTGGGAATTTATTTCAGGAAGATCCAAAGTTTATAAATGGATTTAAAAAAAAAACATATTTCGAGGCCTATTAGAGCCATAAGCGTGGATTTTTTTAAGAATTTATATCAAGGACTAACAGACCGATAAACGTGGGTTTTAAAGAATTTATTTCAAGAACTAAAAAGTCGTGGATTTTTTAAGAATAATTTTTTTCAAGGACCAAACAGCGCGTATTTTATTATGAATATTTCGCAAGGACCAATGAGCACGTATTTTTTAAACAATATTTTTTCAAAGACGTGGATTTATTATAGATTATACAACCAACAGATTTTTTAAAGAATATTCTTTCAAGCGCCAATGCAAGGCGTGGACTTTTTAAAGAATATTTCTGAAGAGGACCAATACAAGGCGTGGATTTTTTAATGGATAGTTTTTAAGAGGATCAATATAAGGCGTGGATTTTTTAAAGAATATTTCTGAAGCGTGGATTTTGTAAAGGATCAAAAGAACCGTGTGTTTTTAAATATTTTTCAAGTACTTTTAGACCAATAAACGTGGATTTTTTAAAGAAAATTTTACAAGGATTAATAGACCAATAAACGTATATATTTAAAGAATAGTTTTCAAGGATTACTAGAGGACTTTCTGTCACCCCAGCAGTCGTGGTAAGTGACGATATGTAAGGGAATTTATTTAGAGGACTGACTTTCAGGACTAACAGCTCAATAAGCGGACATTTTTAATGGAATTTATTTAGAGATCTGTCAGCCCAGCAGTCGTGGTAAGTGACGATTGTTAAGGGAATTTATTTAGAGGACTAACAGTCCAGTAAGTGTTGATTTCTAAAGGAATTTATTTAGAGGACTATCAGCCTAGTAAGTGTGGATTTCTAAAGGAATTAATTTAGAGGACTGTCAGTCAAGTAGGTGTGGATTTTCAAAGGAACTTATTTAGAAGGCTGTCAGCCAAGTAGGCTTGGATTTTTAAAGGACTATCAGCCCAGTAGGCGTGCAGTTTTAAAGGATTTTATTAAGAGGACTATCTGACTAATAAACGTGGATTATTGTAGGAATTTATTTTGAGGACTATCTGACCAATATACGTGGATTTTTTAAGGAATTTATATAGAGGACTGTCAGCCAAGTAGATGTGGATTTCTAAAAGAATTTATTTAGAGGACTATCAGCCCAGTAAGTGCGGATTTTTAAAGGAATCTATTTAGGGAACTATCAGCCCAGTAAGCGTGGATTTGTAAAGGAAATTATTTGGAGGACTATCAGAAATGCGAAATTTTTAATGTCTATGTGAAGAATTTTTTTTGGGGGTTTTTCCATAAATAATTCCATGGATCATCAGAGCGATAAGCTCGCCTTTAGCTTATATGAGTTGTATCTGTTGACTAATTTATTTATCTTTACAAATTTTCAACTTCTGTTGTTGTACATACAAACCAAACATACTGGCTCAAATATTCCAGACACCATTTAGCTTCCTGCATAAAATTAATAATAATTGTCAATAGACAATTTCTTGTTTATTAGCAATCTCTTCATCTACATGTTATATTCTTATTTACATACCAAAAAAAATCCAATTTCGATCATTGATTCTAATATTCTTATAAAATTATCTATGTATATGTATTCCTATGACATGAATATTCAATATTATATACAACGATGTTATGAACAGCATATTCATATTGCCGGCTGGTTGGTTGGTTGGTTGGCTGGCTGGCGGGCTGATGACAAAATATTTGCTAATATTTTCGCATGTGATATTTTGTTGTTGTTTTCGTAGTGTTGAGTTTTGCAGGAAAGAATAAATATGAATGAAAATGATAAACAAACAAAAGAAGACTTCCTTTATCCCAAAAAATTCACAATGGCATATACATACATACTTAGATATTCATACATATTTACAACAAAGGACTATGTAGATGTAAATAAGAATTTTTGAAACAAATGTACAAGCCACCCAACCCACGCCCAACACCGCCCACTTAATTGAAATTCAAAAGGATGTTGTAATCTTCTCGTCTCTCATTGTTGTTGTCTTTTTTGTTTGCTTGTTGTTTTTTACAGCCAATGATTTTGTAATTGTGAAAGTGTGCAAAAAATTATTTATTCTTTTGTTATAAATCGGAAATTTGCAATCAATGTAATGTAGATATCGATTGCTGAAGGACGGCGAAAAAGCGACGAGAAAAACAAAACAAATTATTATCATTTGGAATCTACATATATTAACATCAGCATATAACAAAAGGAAACGATTGTAATCATCATTGTGATGCCTCAGGTAAGTGTTGCCAACATTATGTTTTGTTTGTCTTTTGTTTTTGTAATTGTTGTTGTCAATTAAGTAATTGCATTAGCAAACAAACAAAAAATTATAATATTTATTGCGATTATCACAACAAGATAACTGCATTTATTTGTTGGCAGTGACAAATTTATTAAATGTTTTATTGAATAAAAACGATTGTCATAGCCGTAAACAAATTATCGGATTTGAACGATGTGGGAAAATGCCATATAATTTAATATATTTAATATTATAAGACAAAATGGATAAGTATTTAGTGTGCCTGGGCGGTATCTTATTTCGCAAAAAAGTGCAGGAAAATGTTTGGGTATATGAAGAACTTCTGAACTTCATGTTTATTTATTACAAGATATTTATATTACAAGACAATTTATTATAAGCAAATATATTATGAAATTAGTTGTTAAATATCGGTACCAAAAAAAGATTTATTATCTGAAAATCTAGTTTAAAAATTTAGCCCAGTAAGCGTGAATTTAAAAAAAAAAAAAATATGGAATTTATTTAGAGGATTATCAGCCCAGTAAGCTTGGATTTTTAAAGGAATTTATTTAGAGGACTATCAGCTCAGTAAGCGTGGTTTTTTAAAGGAATTTATTTAGAGGACTATCAGCCCAGTAAGCGTGGTCCTCATTTAGAGGAGTACCAGAATTCATTTAGAAGACTATCAGCCCAGTAAGCGCGGTCTTCATTTAGAGGAGTACCAGAATTCATTTAGAAGACTATCAGCCCAGTAAGCGTGGTCCTCATTTAGAGGAGTACCAGAATTCATTTAGTAGACTATCAGCCAAGTAAGCGTGGTCCTCATTTAGAGGAGTACCAGAATTCATTTAGAAGACTATCAGCCCGGTAAGCGTGCATTTTTAAAGGAATTTATTTAGAGGACTTTCAGCCTGGTAAGCGTGGATTTTTAAAGGAATTTATTTAGAGGACTATCGACTTAGGAATCGTTGATTTTCTTATTGAATTTATTTAGAGGACTATCGACTTAGGAATCGTTGATTTTCTTATTGAGTTTATTTAGAGGACTATCAGCCCAGTAAGCGTGGATTTTTAAAGGAATTTATTTAGAGGACTATCAGCCCAGTAAGCGTGGATTTTTAAAGGAATTTATTTAGAGGACTATCAGCCCAGTAAGCGTGGATTTTTAAAGGAATTTATTTAGAGGACTATAAGCCCAGTAAGCGTAGAAGCGAAGATTTTTACAGAAATTTATTTAGAGAACTACAAGCCCAGTAATCGTGAATTTTTAAGCAGATTTATTTAGAGGACTATCAGCTCAGGTAGCACGGATGTTTAAAAGAATTTATTAAGAGGACTGTCGACTTAGGAATTAATGGAATTTATTTAGAGGACTATCAAGTTACGAATCGTAGACTTTTTGCAGAATTTTTTTTCTTTCCCACCTCTTTCCCCCTGAGGATGTTGATCGTCAAAGCCTTATGTTTTTGATTGTGGAAATTAGGAGCCTGCTAAATTCTGTAGGAAATCCATCAATGACATTGATCTTATATGGGAAGTTTGAAAGCTGGGGCCGTAGCGGTCGACGAGATACCTTGCGGAATTGAAACTTTAATGTGAGTTGAGAAGCAAAACCACAGACTGTGAATGAGTGGTTGGATAATTATCAACTCATTACCTCAATATAAAGTGTGTGTAGCCTATGCCAATTATGCAGTCTTGTTGATACGTAGTACATTCTCTTTTAAACTGTACCCTACTCTTATTCGATTATCTGAATATAAATGCCGTAGGATATGCTGATGATGTGGGCTTCATAATAATTTGTTAATTTCTGCCATTTTATTAAACTTGGCTCACGAAGACAGAACTTCCCTTTGCACCTTGAATGCAGTGACTTGGCAGCTCTTATATAAATCCAATTAATTCGGACAATCAGTGGACACAAGTTAAAGGAGAAAAGAAATGTCCAGAAACGCACTATGAGGGACCTTGTAACACTGCAGTTATGCAAGAGCTCCATAAGGAAAACCTTTGGATTAAAAGCGCAAATCGTGCACAGGATGTACGTTACCGTGGTTCTCCCTGTGCTAGCCTACGGATGTCTTACGTTGTGGCAGACACTTGACAAAATTATTCTTGTCCAAAATATAATTATGACCCTCAAAGGAACACCACAAGCTTCGTTAAACGTAATCCTCAATCGCCAGTCACTGGATTTTCTGATTAAGTTCCAATCCGTAAGATTTGCTCTGATACTCAACGAACGTGAACGAAACGTGGCAAATCTCGCACTTTAGATAAGTTAGTAGCTTCAACATGATTGAAAATTGAGATTGTCAGACATATTATAGCGCTATTCGATTTCAATAAAATTATTCCAAATAGGGGATCCTTAATAGATGGCTCTCTACATCCAACCGGTCTGTAAAAATATATAGAGGGCTTCAAAATGGAAGAAGACACGTACAAATGTAACGAACTTTTTTACCGTTTTTAAGGCCAAACTTGTAGCAAGCGTCTGAAATAGTAACAGAACATAATTCAAATTGCCTATGACCGATGACTAAATTTTTTGATAGTTAAGCGGCTCTTAAGGCCATGAAGTCGCGTACAATAAATTCAAAAGCAGTTGATTCCTGCAAAGTTACTCTGCATGGCTTTCGAAGAGTCGTTAATTATTATTGGATTCCGGGACAGAGTCAAATAAGTCATCATCACAGCCATCTGATCTGTAGAGTAGGAGATCTGTAAGACCACCTCATGACAAGGTTCACAAGAAATATGGCAGCAGTTAATTTGAGGAGCCTGGACGGAGAACTTCAAAATTCATCTGATCAAAATGTTTATGACGTTAAACTATCACATTGCTATCACCAAGGATAACAAGATATAACTAAATTTAGAGATCATAGTAGATCACTACAGGATTAGCTATCACACCAAATTGGAATATCAATGAAGTGGGCGTATGTCGTTTATGTGAGGATGAAGAATACCTATCTATTATCTAGACGTCAAAAGCTATGTAATAAAATCCTCCGACAATACGCTATATACGAAATTGATACTCGAACGGAATAGCATTGCCAAAAATCTGTCGTCATTTCATTTTTAATTCATCCTCTATCCATCTCTTTTTCTTTCTCTTCTCCGAGCACATACTCCGGATGAACACAATATACTAAGGGTCTCTGAGTGAAAGTAGTACTGCTACAAAGTGCTTCCTAAATAAAACCGCAATAATTTCAGTGCTCCGCAGTGTCTGGCTCTGTCATATTTCAAATATATATTTTTATTTATATTTAAAATATATACTCACACATTCCATTTCCGTCTGTTGCATTTTTTTATTGTCTAAACAATATCTCTTAAATTGTAGAGAGCAAAATCATTATCACTGTATTCGTGGTTGCAATTTGTGGTTTTCCGCAGAAGGACAGACATGTCTCTTTGTTTGTTGCACTTGGATACTGATATGCAAACGAAGCAATTAAAACGAACGTGTTCACACGACCAAAGGAATGGAGTGATTATAATTATAGTGATTAAAACGAGACGAAAGGACAATTTCAATCCCACATATTATTTTAATGTCAAGGATAGAATGTAATTGCTTTGAATTATACACATACGTATGTATTGATGATTATATTTAGTATATAAATATATTGTCCACTATTACTATATTTATAAGTTAACAGTACATTTTCATTGTAACACAGAACGATGTTCAGGAAATATTTTTTATAAAATGAAAAGTGAAACTTGAATTCAATTTTGCATTCCGATTATAGAAGAATTTTTTTTTAATTTATTTGACTCAACATAGAAAACAATCGATAAACTGAAAAATAGGTTTAATAACACTGCGAAAAAATGGAGCTCGTGATAATGGCCTAAAACCCTTGGTCGAAAATATTAAGAATACAAAAAAAAAAAAAAAAACGGTGAGCGGAGCAGTATAGTCGGACGGGCCGACCATACGATACCCTACACAACAACTATATTTCGTGATATTAGAGGTCAACTGCACCTCTTCCTTACACTGGCATTATTTGAAAGCTATCAGCGCTATACTTCCACCCTCTATTGTGGTAATGGGTTACTAAATTATATCTGAATACGTAAGTACCCGCTAATATTGAAGTGTAACTCCCATATCCGAGTAGATACATCACTATATTTGGTACCAATTTAAAGGCCAACTACTCCTCTTAAATATACCTACAATTTCTCAGGTCAATATCCTTCAGGAGTAAATATATACGCCATAGAATACAAATTTTGTCATTTTTCACACAAAAGTCAGAGTCCATTTGATTCGCTAAATATCCACCAATCTTTATCAAAGCAGTCATGCTCATTCTTTGGCCCGATCCCCTACTCCGTGTAAAATTTCACGATGTTCGGGCCATAATTGCGGCCTCTGGAGCGCAATTAGCCGATCAATTAGCCCTAAATATTAGCCGATCTTTATGAAAAGAAACAATAGGGGCCTTCATTGGCCAGAACACATTCTACATGCAAAATTTCGTGAAGATTGGTCCATAACTGTGGCCTGTATCGTGTTTACAAATTATAATGGACATATGGACGGACGGACACAGATGTCTAGATCGACTCAGATGGTCGAGATATGACGATCGGTATACTTAAAGGTGGGTCTAGGACCAATATTTCGCGGCGTTACAAACTTTTGGGGCTGCACAAAGCTATAATACCCTGACCACATAGTTGTGTAGGGTATAAAAACAGTAAAGTCGGATTAGGCCGACTATTTGATACCCTTCGCCACTTTGTGTATATTGTACATATGTATCCTTATGCATGTCAATGTTCCCACGAAGGAACATAATCATGCCTTTCTGCAACATATGCTAAATTTATATGGAAGCTATGTCTGCATCCATATGAGAAAAAACCCTAACCGATTTCCCCGAAACTTATCATACTCATAATTCTATACTCAATTCAGTACGCTATGTCAAATTTCGTGCAAATCGAAGGATATATAGGGACTTTGGTGCACTATTTACCTAAAATCCAACGAAAATATATATGGTATATATATGTAAATCTGAACCGATTTTCACGAAATCTGATATACACCACTCTAGGCTTAATTTAGTACGGTATGCCAAATTTCGTGTAATTCGAAAGATATATAGGCACATTGGTGTACCAATTTCAATAGGGTTCGTCCTTGGGCCAAATAAATACGTTGTGCCAAATTTCATACAAATAGAATTAAAAAAGCGACCTGTACTTTGTTCACAATTTAACATGGATAGGCAAACGGACCTACAGACATGCATAAATCGACTTAAAAAAATTATTCTATGCATATTCTCAAAAGGAACCATGTATCTATTTCGTTTCCTTTTGCCTGTTGCAAACATATGCACAAAGACATAATACACTGTACCACAGTGTGGTGAAGGGTATGTAAATGTAATGTAAAAGTGATGCATTTCTTGCTGGTAACTCTAACCATTGTATGGAGGCTATTAAACTTGAACTTACATTTCTGGAAAGTAGTATTTTGTTCATAAGAAATCTGGAATGCCACATTACAGACACTTGTAAAGGAAACTGCGGCTAAAGAAATAGGCGAGTCCATGATACTTCGTGGATGAAATAGATCGACAACTTTATTTGGTATTCTGGTTTTCTAATCACTCTAGACGCCACAATTGGTATTCGAACTTCAGAAATGTTCAATGTGAGTGATTTATTTTAATGACTGTCATGAAACAAACCTTGGAATATAGATCCACAGTGACCAGGGATGGTTCGTGTGTCGAATTTTTAGGTTTTCGACTGTCAAAAAGGTGTAAACGTCGAAAACTATACCTGTATAAAATGTAATTAATGTAGTAAACGTCATTTATTTGATTATTATCACCATATACAGTTATTTCCATTAATATGTATTGTTTTTACATATATCTAACTATTCGTTACTAGAACTGATAAAAAGTTCCAAACTTTTTGGAGAAGAAAATTTTGAAATTTGATAGGGATTTGAGAAAAACATACGTAATTTCCAAAGTGATTAATAGAAATGGCTATTTTGTCAAAACCCTAATGGTTTTTGGTTGGTTTCCGACGTTTCTGACGTATGTATTATACGTCGGAAATGTATGTAATTTACGTCACTGTTTCTGACGGACCATCTCTGACAGTGACTAAGAGCACAGTGGTAGTTCTGAAGGGCATCATATAGTCGGTCCCATCCGACTATACTGCTCCGCTCACTGGTTTTCAACTACAATCTCATAAAAATAAGTTTCTCACCCTACTTTCGGAAATTGGTTGGGGGACCTTTATATAGGATCTATATCGAAGTAATTCTGCAAAAATGTTTCTCAACCTCCATGAACCCTGATTTTCAAATTACAGGCATATAAATGAAAACAATACGTTTAAAATCTTTAAAACCCGACAATGGGCGGTGGCCTTATATGGGAGCTTTGTAAAAACATGGACATATATCCAAAAATTGTTTTAAAATATATTTTCCACCCACCAGAAATATGAAAAATAAAAAAAAAATAATTATATTAAATTATTTAGAACAATGTGTGACTGCTGAATGTTGTTATACCCACTTGTAAATTCACACCAACAAATAAATTTTCGAAAGCGCTACCTTTAAGGTTTAAACACTTCGTAAAATAAAATTATAATGTAATTCAGTATCAGGTGAGTATCAAGCCCTCCACTATGTCTCCAACATATACGTTAGAAATTAGCATATGTTTTCATATCAAACACATACTATATATTCATTCATAATGAATTATTTTCTACCACATTCAGCCACAAAACTCTGGCCTACACACACGCACACTCATTATTCTAAAAATCCAATAAATTATGTACGGCATTTTGGGACCAATTTAAGTTCGCCAATTTATGCCATTATGACAGCATAATGTTGTGAATAATTTTCCTCTCTGTCTATTCTCCTGTGAGACTTAGTTTAGTTTTATTCCAATCTTTTTTTTTTTAAATTATGAATATTTTTATTGCCCTTCTTAGGCCGAGGAAAATAAGCATAAAGATTCGCTATATTTCTTTTCACAAAGCCATAACATGGCCTTTGAAAAGTTTTACTGTTTTGTTTTGCTTTGTTTTTGTCTTTAGGAAAGAAATATTAAAAATGTAAAAATGTATATATAAATAAGGTCGCTTCTGTAAAATACCATAACCATTAAAGTGAAGGTTAGTTTGTTAGAGTTAAGAGATAGACAGACAATCAGACAGACTGGCAGACAGACGGATATAGGAAAGATAATAATGTTCTGTTCCAATGAATTACTCTAGAATATTACTTAGATCGTACTTTGTTGTGGATAATGAAACTAATTAAGTAAATTTTAATTTATATACAAGGAGCGATATGGCTGATAGATATTTTAATATTTCATCTGTGAAAATATTCTTCGTTTACATGAATTCCTACACCAACAACAATGTACGATTTGTATATAAAGCATACCTTCCTTTATTTTTCATTGTTGTAAAAAATGTCAACATTTCGACAATTTGTCTTTCCAAATACCATTCACATTTCCTGGAAGACAATGAAAATAGTTATTCTAATTAATTTTAATAGCACCAATTATATTAATGACATTCATTATCTTCAATTGTTATCAATATGGGAAAGGGAAATATATAATTTTGAAAACACTACAGGCAGGAGAGTTTGTTTGTGATTCTTATACCGAAATGAAACTATAGTGGTAAATAAGAAAGTCTTTTTCACGAATATACAAATTATTTACAAATATTATATACCTAAATATAAATATCCTTACGTAAGTTCATTATGGACAAATGAAAATGTTAATGAAACGGAATCTTATTATCATTTGCATAATATTTATGTTGAGCATCAGGAGAGTAGTGTACAGTTTTTATACCCTTCACCAAACTGTGGTACAGGGTATTATGTCTTTGTGCATATGTTTGGAAAAGGCAAAAGGAAACGAGATTGACACATGGTTCCTTTTGAGAATATGCATAGAATCACTTTCTGAGTCGATTTATGCATGTCCGTCCGTCTGTAGATGTTAAATTGTCGCATTTATAATCCGATTTGAATGGAATTTGGCACAAGTCACTTATTTGGCCCAGGACGAACCCTATTGAAATTGGGAAAAATCGGTTCAGATTTATATATAGCTCCCATATATATTTTCGTCCGATTTAAGGTAAATGGGGCACCAAAGTCCCTCCATATCTTTCGATTTGCATGAAATTTGGCACAGAGTACAGAATTAGGTCCAGAATGATGTGTGCCAAGTTTCGAGAAAATAGGTTAAGATTTAGATATAGTTCCGTCCGATTTAAGGTAAATGGTGCACCAAAGTCCCTATATATCATTCTATTTGCGTGAAATTTAGCACAGAGTACTGAATAAGGTCCAGAATGATGTGTGCCAAGTTTCTAGGAAATCAGTTCAGATTTATATATAGCTCCCATATATATTTTCGTCCGAGTTAAGGTAAATGGTGCACCAAAGATCCTATATACCTTTCGATTTGCATGAAATTTGGCACAGCGTACTGAGTTAGGTCTAGAATGATGTGTGCTAAGTTTTGCGAAAATCCGTCCAGATTTAGCTATAGCTCCCATATATATTTTCGTCCGATTTAAGGTAAATGGGGCACCAAAGTTCCTATATATCTTTCGATTTGCACGAAATTTGGCATAGGGCACTGAATTGGGTCCAGAATGATGTGTGCTAAGTTTCATGAAAATCGGTTCAGATTTAGATATTGCTCCTATATATACTTTCGTCCGATTTTAAGTAAATGGTGTACTAAAGACCCATAGCTAGGCCGATTGGCAAAACGTACTGAAATTAGTATAAATTCATGTTGATTGTGCTTGGGTGCTTGATTGATATTACACTTTAAACAGTGAAGCATACCAAATAACGTGCGTAAAGTTTTCATAAAGTCTATTTAAAAAGTATGAAATAGATTGCAGAATGGCATGTGTAAGGATTGATGTTAGTCGGTTTACTTATAGATAAAGATCGCATTTTTAAGTACGTTCAATTTCATGTCAATGTTCCTTCGAAAAGACGACATCTGTAAAGATACATATGTAGAATATCCCCAAAGTGGTGAAAGGTATCATATAGTCGGCCCAGTCCGACTTTACTACTTTCCTTACTGGTTTGATCATAAGATTATACTTGGGTTTAAGGGGACCCCCCATTCTCGGGGTCAAAAATTGTTTTGATTTAATTCGAATCTACACTAATTCAAGAATGTCCCTACAAAATTTCAAGTGAAAATTTCAAATACTCTTGAAGATATAGCCGATTTATTGTGACAGCATCAAGTGACAGCTAAAGGGCTTCTCAAACTTTAAACGCGTTTTTCTCTTTTGTGAATGGCGGGTACGATAACTCAAAAACGGCGATTTTCAAAAATTTTTTTTCAAAGGTCCGCCATTTTGTTAGTTTTACAGCGAAGTCAATAATCCTAGTTCATACGAGAGACAGACATGTACTCTTTCTAACACCGTGGGAATTTTCGGATTCCGAAGTTCCAGCGAGGAGTTATCATGCCCGCCATCAAAAATAAGGACTTTTCTTTAATTACAAAAAACAACAACAAAGCAATTACAAAAATTTTTTGTAAATTATTTTTCTTCTCTTTTAAATCTTCAAATATATATGTGCAAAGTTACAAACCTTAACAAGCATTGGTATTGATTTACTAGCTCATTGAAAAATGAAAAAAAATCGAGAATGGGTGGGATTCCCTTAAGTTAACATCTGCCATATGAAGTAAAATGCCTTCAACAAAGTAAAATGCCAAACTACATTTGGAAGTGGAGCTATATTTTGCAAAACACAGAAAATGAGACACATTGTTATATGTGGACTATGCAAAAACAATGAATTTCGTCAAAAGATTTCTGAAAACGTATTTCTCATCCTCCAAGAACCCGGACTGCAAGCTTAGATCTACTTCGGATGGTAAATTAGACTGAAATCTTCAAAATACCGAAAGAAAGAATACCTTTGTATGAGAACTATACCAAAATGTGTAACAATACCAATATCATGGAGGTAATAGCAATACATGAAGTGTCCACTACTTCGTATGACGGAAGGGAATACAAAACAAATAAATTCAATTCTGCGCTCTAACAGCAATCAATGTCCCAAACTTTAGGTTTCCAGCTCTATCGGTTTACCCAAAATCCAAATTGTACTAAATTTAGTACCGCTTAGTATCCGTAAGTACGAATTTCCTAAACTTCCTCAATCATACAATGTAATAGTATTTTTTATTCCTAAATTCAGGAGTCCAGCTCTATTCGTATGTATTATGTATGAATTTTAAAAACTAACCCATAACTCAGTTCTACATTCCAACAGTTATCATTATACGAAATTTTAGCTTTCAAGCTCTCTCCGTTATCCAAATTGTTCTCGAATTTCCAATAGTAACCTAAATACCAAATCTTAGGATTCCAACCCTATTCCAATCCAGTCACCCAAACCCAAATTGTACAATTGTACATTGTATTGTAGTTTTTATAGTCATAAGCAAGAATTTCTAAGACTACATGCATCCTACACTCCAACAGTAATCTTAATACAACCAAAGTCCAAATTATACCAAATTTAGTACTTTTCGTATTAGTAAGTACGAATTTCCGAAACTACCTCAATGCAGCTTTCCAATAGTTATCGTAAGTCCAAACTTAAGAATTCCAGCTCTATCTGTTCACCAAAATCCAAAATACATCAGATTCGGTACCCATATTCCACAACTATATAAATCCTACACTCCGAATTTAGTACTTCCCGTACCCATAAGTACGAATTTCCAAAATTACTGCACTTTAAAAATAATCTTAAGTCCACATTAAAAGATTCCAGCTAACTCCGTTCACCACTTTTCGTGGACCTAAATACGATTTTTCAAAACTAAATTCTACACTCTTTCAGTAATTTTAATCATAAATTTTAGGATCCCAGTCATATCCGTTTACAAAGATCCAAACATTGCCATATTTAATACTTTTCACATTCCAAATTTCACAATTCTAGCTCCTCCCGTTGGCATAATGCAAAGGGTGCCATATTTGTACTTTTTGTACTTTTCGTATCCTTCTAGTTCGATTTTCCAAAACCCACGTAACGCTTATACACTAACAAGAACCCACACTTAACATTAAAAGCTTCTAGATTCCTTGTAATAGTCTACAAAAATTTCACTTAAGAAATGTCCTGAAAGATACAAAATCTTAAGTTATCTGGTTTTATCGTCCTTTCCCTTTTTACAAATGTATTTCTAAACATAGCAATCTGTATACACGAAGAAATCAAAGTGAAATGACTGCCAACTTTAGAATGGACAAATCGAAAATATGACAGGGCTTTTTTTATGATACGCAATTCCAAAACTTCATTGTTTTGTTGAGATTTTTTTCGATGAAGTATTTTAGCCTCTCTTATTGGGAAATTCGGATAAAAAACGTTAACATACCGCAAAGGTGGACCGATATGAGACCGAATTTTTAAAAATCATCTAGCTATTAAAATGCATCTTCTTTATTTATCAAATTGTAGATTAACGGCAATGTTCCAAAAATGATCGTGATCTTATTAAAAAATACTGAAAAACAAAGCTTCATCGGTCGTATCTGAAGGTCCGACATAAATATGGTTATACCTATAATACTTGTAGCTCTGATGGTAACAAAACAATGCTTCAAAACAAGTAAAAACGTCATTAAGTTTGGCCGGGCTGAATTTTTTATACCCTCCACCATGTAGAGATATGACAGGTTATACCATGATCTATTTTTGGCATATTTAACACTCAATGAAAACCAAATAAGAGCTTATATCGCGATTTAAGCAGACAGGCGGAAATACATAAATCGAGATAGAATTTTACTCTGGGGTCTCCTGTAAGTACTTCGAGGTGTTGCAAAGGAAATGACAAATTTAATATACACTCCACCTTGTATAAAAAATATCCTCGCTTATAGTTTTAATGGACCTGTAGAAATATCCTAAGGACTCCACAAAAATATTTTAAAACATTCACGGGTATAGCTCTAAGGGATCTTACTTTAAAAATCCATTGAAAGAATACTTTAAACTACATTATCACACAGGACCGATTTTTTTACCCAACACCTTGTGGTGTTGGTTACAAATTTATATGGAGGTTATGTCATTTTAAATTGTAAGGCAAGTGAGGTGTTAATTTGGGAAATTAAAGACACTCAGGTTGTAAAACTGGGCTAGCCCTTCTCTTTCTCTTTATATGGGGCAAACATATTTTTCAAATTACAATCGTTTCGTTGGAAAAATGCTTCCATAACCTTTGAGGCACGCAAATGGAAAAACATTTACAGACATTTTATAGACATGTGTTTTTCCCAACAGGAACCTGGAATGCCAAATTACGGTCAATTGAAGCGGGACTTTTATATGGTGGTCGATGTTTTCATCATTTTTTTAAATATACATATAAGAGTGGGTGTTTGCACTTTAAACGTTTTTTAAGTCATAGAAATGAAATTAAAAAAAGCAAATTTCAAATGTATTGTTGTGTTTTATTAGGCATTAACATTTAACTTAACAAAACGACTTTAAATTATAATTGTAAATCTTCAATTTCTTTGAAGAAAAAATGCAGAATACGAATATTTGTTTTACTTATATCGAAGTCTTATGTATCATTAGTTAAAATCGGACGAAAATAGATATGGGAGCTATATCTAAATCTGTACCGATTTTCTCCAATTTCAAAAGGGTTTGTCCTTGGGCCATAGATCTGTTTTTTGTTCGCAGGCAGGACAAGTTCGAACATAGTTCCAATACAAGGGGGGTAATTTTCAGTATATTGAGATTCTTCAGAGCAGTTGTTTTGGCTACCAAATTTTACATATAGGCCAACGTTTTTGGTAGCTCCCATCAGGGATGGTCCGTGTGACGAATTTTTAGGTTTTCGACTGTCAAAAAGGTGTAAACGTCGAAAACGTCATATACCTGTATAAAATGTAATAAAAGTATTAAACGTCATTTATTTGAATATCATTACCATATACTGTTATTTTCAAGAATATATATTATTTTTACATATATCTGACCATTCCTTACTAGAACTGATAAAAAATTCTACATTTTTCGGAAAAGAAAATTTTGAAATTTGATATGGATTTGAGTAAAGCAAATGTAATGTCCAAATTGATTAATGGAAGTAGCTATTTTGTCAAAAACCTAATGGTTTTGGGTGGGTTTCCGATGTTTCTGACGTATGTATTATACGTCGGAAGTGTATGTCATTTACGTCACTATTTCTGACGGACCATCTCTGGCTCCCATATAACGGTACCCTATATGTTCAGTATTTTGGGGATTTTTTGAATTTGAGTTCTTATTGGATATCAAATCTCCCCACTGGAAATTATAAATATAGGCCAATATTCTCTGATAGCCCCTAATTCTTTGTATTTTGGTATCTGGCGCTCGTTTTCAACCAAATTCACTTTAATGTGCTATTTTGTAGTCGTACATGGAAGCAGATCTCCCTCCCAAAAATTAATTATATTCGCCCTTTTTTGGGGTTGTATCCATGCAACCCCCGTTTTTATATTAAAATAGTTAACTGATTTGTTCCGAGATCCCCCCCTCTGGTGGGGGATATGGCCTAGCTCCATATAATGCTACCTACCGCTTTTCGGTATTTTTAATATTTAGTATGTTGCAAAAATGTTAGACATAACACCCCTGTAATGATAACTCCAAATGTTCGGACGTAGGCATACAACGTTTTTTTTTTCGCAGTAAAAATATTGACCCACTCCCCCGAAATAAAACTCTGTGTACGTTAGTGATGGCCTATATAGCTTTCTCTTCTAAATACCATGGGTTGTCAATATCTGTCCATGTTTTGGGGCTTTGAAGATTTTCGGAAAAATCTCCATTTAAAATTGCTGAAATTTGTACTTGATGTACTTGGTGTACCATCGGTATAGATATACTTGGTAAGTTCCCTATATTTTCATTTTAAGTAACTCTCAGTAAACGTTTGGTGGAGGGTATCCAAAGTTCGGTCCGACCGAACTTAACGCCTTTTTCACTTGATTTACTTCAGAAGTTCTACGCATTCATATCTATAGAAAATACATGTGACGTATATACCATATATAAACATACACACGACATTAATCATACGCTACCTATAATGTGAAATATTTTTTTACATTAATCATACGTACATATGTACTAGACATCTGCATGAATGCACAAAAACACCACCCATGAGTCACTCACACAAAGTAATGGCTTCTATTCTATAAATTTGTTTGAAATGAAGTCCAATGAGTGAGGGTACAACAAATATGAATTGCTTCAGGTATGAGAGTTTCGAATTTGTTGTGTATTCGTTTGATTCATACAATCCACGTTTCAGACTCGACGAACCGGTATTTATTGTGTATGTTTACTTCGGTATGAATGTATGTTGTAACACACAAAGTTTGAACAAATGCGGCAAGTTCGTACACGAACATGTTTTACACAATGAGTGTGTCGAAATATACAGTAGTATTCGAATTACCCGAATTAATTGACGAGATATTTTGGTTTTTACACCATCCACAAAAGTATGAAAGGTATGTTATGTTACGTTTTTTTTTTTTTTTTTTTTTGTAACTCATCGAAATAGTCATTTCCGCCCATATAAAGTATATATATTCTTAATAAGGACAAAATTTATGAATATCTAGTAATGTATCCACTATATAGCAGAACTTTTCTTTTTTCAATATTTAGATGTTTTTAAACGCACTTTTTTTAAATTCGTTTTAATTTGGGTTCGAATTGGATACCCCATAGTGTGGGGGATATTCAGTACTACAACTTGTCAGTTCATAACCTATAATATGTTAAGACTTCTGTTGTAATATTACTACCTTCGGGGGTGTCGAGATACAAAACTAAACCGTTACGTTCCAAAATGGCCTTTATCAGTCCACATTAAGTATATCCTCCCGAGAAGTAATCAATATTGGCCCCCTTATATATAACCAACGCAATGAACGACGATGACTGTTGTGTGTTTTTAATGTGTGTGCGAACGCTCGTTTGCATAAACCTTCTTTGCAAAGTGTTGGAAATGTTCATACTGCCAGTAACTAACAAAATATTTAAAACATTTTCGCTGGCTTAATTTGAAAAGGACACAAGTCCATTTATCTAGAAATTGAGATTTTGATACAGTTATGTATAAAAAGCCAAAATACATCGATCTAAAAAAATTAAAATATATTTATCTCTTTTGTTATTGTTGTTTTGTATTGATGAGTAAAGGCGCTAAGTCCAATTCATCACATGTCACTGACTTAACATCACGTAAAGGCTTTAAGTCCACATTTCATATTTAGGATTTTGGACATGATTTTCAGCCGAATTGTCTGTAGTTTGGTATTTTAGGTACTTATGGGTAGCACACCTTCCAACAAAAAATATCAATATTGGTCTACTTTTTAGGGTACCGCCCAATATTCGAAATTTTGGTAGGTTTGGGTACGTTTTTCAAACGACTGTAATTTTATATTTAGGACTCTAAATTATCAATATTGGTCCAAGTTTTGGAGTTCCCCCATATTACCTTACCCCATTTTTCGGTATTTTGGATACGTTTTTCAACCGAGTAGGTTCTAATTTGTTATTTTGGGTTCTCATTGTGTGTCAATTCCTTTTTTTACAAAAAATTATCGTTATCTGTCCGCGATTTGGTATAGACCCAACAAAACTGTACACTAAATTTTTGACAATTTGAGGATTTCGGTATGTACAAGGTCCTAGTCCAAATTTCCAATAGTCTCTATTTTTGATATTTCTCTTGGTAGTTATTTACCAGGGCATAAAACCCATATAAAAATACCGATCAATTTAAAAATTTGACTGTTCACCTCGCGGCGGTGAGTATAAAAAGGTCGGCCCTGTCGAACTTAAGGACGTTTTAATTATTTTTATTCATATTTTTTAATAAACAATCTCTACTCTACTTAATAATATTATCATGTAAAAAATCAACAAAAGTACAAATTTATTACAGAAATTAAGAAATGTAATGAGAGACAATTTGTAAGAAAATGACCTACGTCCACAAAAACATAAAGAACAAATGAAAAGTCTTTAAGTCCCAAAAAAGTGCATATGTATTTCCGCAAATACTTATTTGTACTCCTCATATAACTTTGTACTCTAATTTTCTGCATAGGCCTATTTTTGTATATCCCTTGAGGACGATTCCGCAGATTTTTCTTACATCATTTCATTTAACTTTTACTTATTTTTCTGGAGTTTTTATTTACTTGTATTCAATAGAAAAAAATAAAAGACATTATTTCTCACTATTGTTCACTAATAAAGTTTTAAAGAGTGTACAAGGTAAACATTTGCATGTACCTGTACAATAAATGCCCACCATCAATGTTAAGCCGTTGAATGAATACACAGAATACAAAATACATTGCATGATGTTCACTCATTGGACTCATTGATGTTGTACAACTTGTTCTTGTAGTCCATCATACTGAATGTTGTGCTTTCAAGTTTGATCGTTTGATCGGACAAAGCACAACGAAGAACAACACAACTTCGGTGGTTGAATTCATTTGCACTCATTAAATGTTGTTGTGTACTCTGAATACGACTTAACATCCATGAATGTGGATGTGGATTCATTGTACGAGTACATTCATGCAGATGTCTAATATGTACGAATAAGAGCCACTCAAAATATTTATGTTTTTAAAGTAGGAAGCACCTGGTTAGTGCTTTGAGGAGGGTTTTACTTTTCAGAAATAAAGAATAATTTTCCCCTACAATAACGGAACTTTATGTTCCCGGCTTTTTGTGAAAGTGATTGTGCTTTATCTTCCCATTCCTATCAATGTTTCCGTTACCTTTATCATTCCTTTGAAGGAAAGCCGATTTAAAGAATTACTTGTTTTACTTTATATTTCTCGAATTTGGCCAAATTCCAATAACATTTTTAAGCTTTAATACCCATCGTCCACTTTCTTTAGAACACATTTTACGCTTTCCTTCCTGTAGCCAAAAAATTTTGTCACTTTCGTTAGACTTGAATAAAAAAACATGACTTTCTCTTCAACAACTTTTGTAAATAATTTCCGCTTCGATGGAAATAACAAGCTAAATCACTTTAGATAATTTTCCTTTCTTCAAAATTTGGTGATAGAAAAAGACTACAATGAATGAGAAACATGAGTTTTTCATTCTTTTCTATAAAAGGCCAAATTGAGGGTAAGGAACGTAGCTACAAAGAAGTAATAAATTTGCCAATTTTTATTAACAGAATTTAATGTCTAAATAAAGTTCCAAATTGTAATGTATATTATTTTATCAAGGTCCCGTCATAACCCTGCTTTTGACATTATATCATTCTCACCATATTAATGTTTTAATAATGGCAAATCCCACTACCACTATGACGACCACTTTGCCATATTTGACAAACTAAAAATTGCAATAGAATTACTTTATCCTAAGCCACAAAAATTATAATTTGAAGCAAAAGTTCTAATTAGCTGCCATGGCGAAAGTTTTAACCCAATTGCAACTTCACTTCGTCCTGCTCTCTTTTCATATTATGTGGCTAGAAGTTATTCGCAAATAAAATTCATAGTTTCACAGTAACCACCACCATCATCCTGCCGACATCATCATGAGAATGCAATGATGTTTTGTGTTTACAATTAAAATTTTAATTAAGTGGTGTTAGAGTCACGCTCAATACTACGTACGAGTATGTCTGTCTAATGTATACTATCATAATAATGACTTAAAGGATTATGGTTTGAAGACAACAACAGCAGACAAACATCATTGTTAATCGGTTTTGCTTAGTTGGTGTGGTCTAAACCAAACACAAAAAGTTAATATAAACTGTAATTGAGACATGTTTATTAAGTGACTAATAGCTATAATAGAAATCTAATTAAGTAGGAGCCATAATCGGGGATTATTTAGGGTAATTAATTGAGGGATTAAAGAAGTTATTATCCTGGAAATTAAAAAAATATTGTAAAGTCTATGAGAAAGAATATTTTTTCAAAGACTCTTAGACCAATAAGCGTGGATTTTTTAAAGAATATTTTTTCAAGGACTCTTAGACCAATAAGCGTGGATTTTTTAAAGAATATTTTTTCAAAGACTCTTAGACCAATAAGCGTGGATTTTTTAAAGAATATTTTTTCAAGGACTCTTAGACCAATAAGCGTGGATTTTTTAAAGAATATTTTTTCAAGGACTCTTAGTCCAATAGGCGTGGATTTTTTAAAGAATATGTTTTCAAGGACTCTTAGACCAATAACCGTGGATTTTTAAAGAATATTTTTTCAATGACTCTGAGACCAACAAGCGTGGATTTTTTTAAAGAATATTTTTTCAAGGACTCTGAGACTAATCAGCGTGGCTTTTTAAAGAATATTTTTTCAAGGACTCTTAGACCAATAATCGTGGATTTTTAATGAATATTTTTCAAGGATTATTAGACCAATAGGCGTGGAGTTTTTAAAGAATATTTTTTCAAGGACTCTTAGACCAATAGGCGTTGATTTTTTAAAGAATATTTTTTCACGGACTCTTAGACCAATAAGCGTGGATTTTTTAAAGAATTCATATCAAGGGCTATCACAACAATAGGCGAGCATTTTTTCTATCACAACAATAAGCGTGGATTTTTTAAAGAATTTATTTCAACGACTATCACAGACATAAGCGTGTATTTTTTTAAAGAATATTTTTTCAAGGACTCATAGACCAATAAGCGTGGATTTTTTAAAGAATATTTTTTCAAGGACTCTTAGACCAATAAGCGTGGATTTTTAAAGAATATTTTTTCAAGGACTCATAGACCAATAAGGTGTGATTTTTTAAAGAATATTTTTTCAAAGACTCTTAGACCAATAGGCGTGGATTTTTTAAAGAATATTTTTTCAAGGACTCTTAGACCAATAAGCGTGGATTTTTAAAGAATATTTTTTCAAAGACTCTTAGACCAATAGGCGTGGATTTTTTAAAGAATATTTTTTCAAAGACTCTTAGACCAATAGGCGTGGATTTTTTAAAGAATATTTTTTCAAAGACTCTTAGACCAATAGGCGTGGATTTTTTAAAGAATATTTTTTCAAGGACTCTTAGACCAATAAGCGTGTTTTTTAAAGAATATTTTTTCAAAGACTCTTAGACCAATAGCCGTGGATTTTTTAAAGAATTTTTTTCAAGGACTATCTGACCAATAAGCGTTGATTTTTTAAAGAATTTATTTATTGGTCTGACCAATAAGCGTGGATTTTTTAAAGAATTTATTTCAAGGATTTTTCATAGAATTTATCTCAAAGATTTTTTATGATTTCGATTTAATGAATATTTAGGAATGTTGTTTCGCAATTCTGTGAAGTAAACTAAAGTTTTTGTTTACTACTACAAATACAACTACTTTTAGACGAATATTAAAAAAAATGTCATGAGGAATGTATGTCTTTCAAAGTTTTAGCTTTGCACATGAAAGTAGAACACAATCCGGATGATCATTAGAATTCTAATGAAGCAGAATACATTACAACATAAATATATAATTAATACCATTGAAGCTGAGTATTCATATATGCAAAGATTTTAATGTACTGACGGTGCACACAGACACACACAATCTTAATTCCCAAGATATTTACTAGAATACAAGTGGCAGTCGAGTCGAGACAATATAAACAACAGTTTTATTACCCGGCAAGACATTTTAATAACTAACATTACAGTTAGTAATGTTACAAACCAAATGTATGATTGTATGTGTGTGTGGTTGATATTGTAATAAATGTGGTTACAGAAATCTTACAAAAAAAATTGAGTCATTAAATATTCAATAGTCTCCAAAGGACACACTTCATTTATGCTACTCACACACACTGAAAGACACGCTCATAGGTCGACACTCAATCTGAGGGATGATGGAGAGTTTGACAATTATAACAAACACTGCTAATGAACATCTGTGGGCATACCCATAATACAAATCCGAATCTCTTCACTTTTATGAAGCCATTTTGTTAATAAAGAATTATTGTCATGAAAAATGTATTCGGCAAGAGGAATGTTATGTTACCTTCCATCCTTCCACACCACCTAACCCTACCATAAACTCAAAGCAAAAAAAAAAAAACATTTAAAGCAGGTGCTTTGTAGAAAAATTCATAATTTTGGATAAGAATCTCAAGATACCAAACATACAATTTTAATTTTCATTCCTTTACCAGCATGATATTCATTGTACAAGCAGAATCTTCTTGTAACAAAACTTCACAGCAGGATATAAGGGATAAGAATTATGTTTGTGTGTGTGCACTTTTCCAAACATGAATGTTTACTTTTATTTTATACCCATTATAATTTGTAGGAAGGAATGCAAGGCAAAGATTTTTTCTTTATTTTATGTTTAAAAAATGCGAGACTACTTAAAAAGGGATAACACAGTTTCCTAAGATTCAAGGTTGATTTATTTTAATATAGGTTATTATATGATATCAATATAAATATTTGAATCAGGTGTTCTATATAAAAGCAATTTTAAATATAGATTACAATTTGGACAGTTGTTCTTATTTGTATAAGCCCGAACAATGTTGGTTTTAGTTTGAAGGCAGTGTAATTGATATACCTTAAATGTAAAGGTATTACAATATTTAAAAGAGCTACAGATGTAGTCTTTAAATATTGCTCGTAATAAATCAGTATAATTAACTTACAATTATAAATTTGGAAAAGTATTGATATTGTTTTTTAATGTTGTTACCTGTAAAGAAAAGAATAATGATAAAAATATTTATTATTACATTGCAAATTTCTTTTTATTATTGCAGCTCCTGCTGGTAAGGAGAAATGAGAGATAATGATTCTTCAACTCTAACTCCAAATACAGAATCTTTTTTTGCCAACAGAATTGGTCTTAAAGCCACCAAAGGAGTGGATTCTTAAGGTATGAAAGGAGTCGATTCCTTAAATAAAGGAGTGCGCGTTAATTTTTAATTTTTATTTTCAAGGACAATCAAAGCCTTAGGCGTGGATTTTTTAAATATTTTATTTCAAGGACAATCAAAGCCTTAAGCGTGGATTGTTTAAATATTTTATTTCAAGGACAATCAGAGCCTTAAGCGTGGAGTTCTTGAAGAATTTATTTGAAGGACTATCAGAGTCAAAAGCGTGAAGTTCTTAAAGAATTTATTTTAAGGACTATCAGAGTCAAAAGCGTGGAGTTCTTAAATTTTTTATTTTAAGGGCAGTTAGAGCACTAAGCGTGGATTTTTTTTTAATTTATTGGAAGTACTATCAGGGAACTAAGCGGGGAGTTTTTAAAGAATTTATATCGTAGACTACCAGAGCCATAAATTTAATTTCAACGACGACTACATATTTACACGGTTGAGAAACGATATCGGTGTTACCTGTCTCCGCTGCCATAAATCCATTTTATCTCCAGGATTTTTGGAATTTTCACTTTTAGGTGACATTCTTCAGTAGATATAGTCTCTTAAATAAAATCCAAAAAATATACATATTTTTTTTTTTTTTTTTTTTGAAGCCGAAAATGGATGCAGGGGTTCCCTTTAAGTTCTTTTAGGAAGGCGTAGAGCTTTGTATTTTATAAAAGGACGACTGTTCTGTATTTGAAATTATTTCAAACCCCATCGGAGCCATAAATCAGAATTTTAGTTTTATTTTTAAAAACACGAGATTTATTAACGCAGATATTTTAGGTCATTTTTCTTATCAGACTTATAAGGGTGAATATTATAAAGAGTTTTCGTAAGAAATATCAAATTAAACACCGATAAAAAAATCATATACTTTACGCAGTCTTCGATAAATATTTCGAATTATTCCAAGAGAAAATTCTTTTCAAACCATGCTGTATTGATGTATGCATTTTATGTACATATTTATGGCATTATGAGTGGTAAATAAAATTATTTTCAAAGTCAAACATAAAATTAAAATTTTTAAATTTAATAAAATTAAATTCACCCATCCCATATTCTTGTTGTTGATTCTGTTGTTAACTTGTTTGCATAGTCTTTGTCATACAAATCATTTAATCTGGCATCTAATCTCATTTACAGCCTTAGCTTCAAACTCCACAACTCTCTTTGCTGTTTGTTAACATTAGTACAAAGATTTGCTTGCTTTAGTATGCGTATTTTCTTTATGCCTATAGAAATACATTTAAACATACATACCTATACCAGCAGTTTATTTTCAGCCATTTGGGAGTCCTTCATCCTTAGTCGGTGATGTATTTTTTGTGTGGTACTTTTAAATTAATGAAAATTCTTGTTTTCAATGTAATGTTTTATTCAAGCACTTGCCACCTTTCAGGGCTGGCCTTTATTTAAACCATGCCCAAAAGTATGAGGGCCAACGTAAATTTACAATCACTTTGCTTTTTGTGAAATTATGTACGTTTGTATATGATGTATTGTATGTTCGAATACTGCTTTTTCTCAACCTTGTTTATCCAAAGTTAATTAATTACATTTCAATAATTAAAAACATTTTCAGTGATTACGGTCCGTAGTGTAAATTGGTAATATTTTTATTTATTAAATTACAGTGAAACCGCTTGTTAGTTGCACTATGGACCACATATGCCAACTCTACATATTGGGAGCCGACCAAAAACATTATCATCTCTCTTGTGTCCAAATCCATAAGTTTTCACTGTATCTACATTAACTTTCCACAACTGGCAAATAGTTACACTTGTCTGCCATTATCCTAACGAAAAAATAAAAACAAAAAACTGCCATAATACTCATTATTACCTACTGAGTCCAGATTAGCGTTGTAGTCTTTTACTCGCTCGAATGATTTAGTTTAATGGACTGAGTTAATGAATTCCTGATTTGTTGGCCATAAATAATGTAAGTAATGTAGCTGGGCAAGGTTGTTTGTGCATTTTTATTACTTCGACAATTTCAGTCTGAAGTTTCTTCTATTTTATGTCCTACATTTTGTTATCGCCATCATTGTCTATGGCAAGTAGATGCAGCATACTTAGTTGAAGATTAATTAGGTTCTCTCTATTCAAATTGTGTTAAGAAATACTACAAAAAATGTAAATAATAAAGGGAATAAAAAATGACAATTGATAATTAAAATATTAAGGGCAATTAATTTTTTCTAGGACTTTCTGAGCAATAAACGTGGATGTTTTAAACAATTTATTTCAAGGACTATCAAAGCCTTAAGCGTGAATTTTTTAAAAAATTTATTCCAAGGACTATCAAAGCCTTAAGCGTGGGTATTTTAAAGAATTTTTTCAAGGACTATCAAAGCCTTAAGCGTGGATTTTGAAAGAATTTATTTCAAGGACTGTCAAAGCCTTAAGCGTGGATTTCTTAAAGAATTTATTTCAAGGACTGTCAAAGTCTTAAGCGTGGATTTTTTAAAGAATTTATTTCAAGGACTCTCAAAGCCTTAAGCGTAGATTTTTTAAAGAAGTTACTTCAAGGACTTTCAAAGCCTTAAGCGTGGATTTTTTAAAGAAGTTATTTCAAGGACTCTCAAAGCCTGAAGCGTGGATTTTTTAAAGAATTTATTTCAAGCACTCTCAAAGCCTAAAGCGTGGATTTTTTAAAGAAGTTATTTCAAGGACTTTTAAAGCCTTAAGCGTGGATTTTTTAAAGAAGTTATTTCAAGGACTTTTAAAGCCTTAAGCGTGGATTTTTTAAATAATTTATTTCAAGGACTCTCAAAGCCTTAAGCGTGGATTTTTTAAAGAAGTTATTTCAAGGACTATCACAGCCATAAACGTGGATTTTTTAAAGAAGTTATTTCAAGGACTATCACAGCCATAAACGTGGATTTGTTAAAGAATTTATTCCGAGGAGTATCAAAGCCTTAAGCGTGGATTTTTTAAAGAATTTATTTCAAGGACTATGAAAGCCGTAAGCGTAGATTTTTTAAAGAATTTATTTCAAGGACTATGAAAGCCGTAAGCGTGGATTTTTTAAAGAATTTATTCCAAGGACTATCAGGTATCCGAACTTCGAATTTCCAAATGTTCAATATTAAAGATATATATTTTTAAAATATATCTTTAATATTGCCCCTATGTTAATCGTTAATATTTGATATGTTCAATATTTCATTGCTTTTCAATTCAATAATTTACAAAACTACATATAGATTCATCTTCATCAAAAAATGTTTTCCCCCCAAAAACAAAAAAATGAAACTCTACTCATTTTTCCAAAGAATTTTAATAAACCTCTTTTTCGTCTTCATTGTTGTTGTTCCCCTAGTTGTGTTGCTTTTGTTAGTCTACATTAACTTACTGAATGAATATTGTCTTGAATTTCTCAGTCAGGCAGTCAGGCAGTTAGTCAGTCAGTCAGTGAGTCTCTCTCTTTTTGTTTTAAAAATTTTTCCTTGCATTTCCCATTCGAAGTTCATTTTATTTTTGTTTTGTTGTCGAAGAAAAAGAAACAGAAATGTTTCCTTGTTTCCATCGCATTTGGCGACTAACTACAGCCAACAACAACAGCAACGGCAACGACAACTACAACAAAAATGATAAATGATGTTGCCAACAATTAAAACAGTGCAGCGTAGAAAAATATCATCATCCTTCTCGTCCTTTGTATTTATTTATGACAGCATAAAAATGTAAGGCAATTCCAGGAAACCCTTTAGGAAGCAAAATAGCAGAGTAAAAGAAACTAGTCTTAACGGAAGGGAATTGTACAAGCGGTTTTGATCGAAAGCAAAACAAAAAATGATGAGAGATATAATTTATTGCACTCTATACACGTTTAGATGGCAACATTCAAATTCTGTGTATTGAAATATGAGCCTCTATAGAAATAGTCATCCAAAAAGTAGTTGGCAATCTATACGAATTCGGAATTTAATGTTCCAATTTGTTTACCGGTCAAAACTTAGAAATGTCCGTCCTGCAGAATTTCGAAAATGGGGCGGGTTCTTTTTATGCATGCTGTGTAAAAATGCTGAACCTTTTCTGTATCAGCTTACCACGAATCGGAATAACAAATTACAGCCACATCGGTTCAAAATTGCGACTAAAACCTTACAAACCCGTAAATGAGACGCTTCCATCTTTACATGGAGCTATGTCGAGACATGGACCTAATAGCGATGTCACGGACATTACTCCACCAATTTCTGGATAAGGTTTTCACCATCCTTAAACCTGGAGTGCCGAATTACAGCTACCTAGCCATGCAAAATGAAATCTTAAAATATTAAAAATGGTGGACTTTTCATTAATCTTGACTTTTTCAATTTCCAAGATGTCAAACTAAAGACACTTCAGTGGAAAACCCCTTTCTTAATACATCAAATGGGGTGGGACATTATCTTTACTTTCCGAAAATACGAAATGTCAAATTACAGCGATTTTCGGGACAAAACTTGAAAAATTACGAAAATGAAATAAATTTTGATTTCTCGTTGTGTAGATCGAACTACTGTGACCCTCTTCGATCAATCTCATCAGCTACTTCATTCCCGTTTGTTGGAACCCAAAACTTATAACGTTTTTCTGCAAAATCGATTTTTTTTTTAAAAGAGCTAGAAATATCGGTTCGGAATAAATAAATACTCGAAGTCAAGAGATTTTACTATTATTATTAATTAAGTCTCAGAGCTCATCGGTGGGAAATTAACTAAAAGATCCAGTGGCTGGATATTAAGTTATGTTCAAAGCAACTAAGGTTCTACTTCTGAGTGTCTCTTTTAGGTTTGAAATCTGCGAGATCGTGGTCCAAATCCAAAAAATCACGATTTCCAATCATGTTGAAGCATTCCTTTTTCTTTGAGTCTCAAATCACATGTTCTTGTTGGAACTTGGCCAAAAGGTCCAGTGGCGGCATATTAAGAAATACCTACAAAATAGCTTGAGTTACACTGATAAGGGATCTCTCAATATGTTGTTTGGACAAGAGTATTCGTTTCTCAAGCTTCTGCGAGCACACAAGATATCCGTTGGTTAATATAAGGAGAACTACCGTACAGTCAGTATACGATATCTGCTTAACCCCCAGGTCTGTCCTATTGAGTTCTTCCATCTGCTATTAGATCAGGGCCTGCACCAAGGAATTTAGCATTTAATGAGAGCTCAAAAGCCAATCCATTCGAGGTGGGCAAAGGGAGGTTTGGGATCCTACATTTCCTAGTTAAGAATACCAGTTATTTTTCCTGAGTTTGACCCAACAACCATTGGCTTGGATACAGTAGGGCAAATTTTCCATAGACGATATCAGATATGATTGGCAGAAATTTATCACCTTAGCTAAAAATTTGCATTAATTTTTTTCCGAACTCGGAAAGGAACTCAGCACTAGTTTGCGAATTTGATACCGATTTCGTACTGAAATCGAAACAACAATGTATTCTATGCATATTCTCAAAAGGAACTATGGCTCTCTCGTTTTTTTATGAAAGCACCATTCTTAGTATCGGATATATTTCACAAAAATCATCATCGGCATAGGCTTCAATATTTATCTTGACATGATCGAACTTAACCAGAATCTCATTCATCTCCAGAAGCCACAGCAGGGGAGAGAGAACTCCTCGTTGTGCGTAACATTCTCCAATAAAAGAATTGATGAATCTGGTTCCTGTCCCTGAATCTCTGCTGCGATGGTGTCCAAATGAAAGGCGTTTCGTTTTTCAAAATCCAGCAGATTTATAACTGCCATGGAACGAGACATTAATTTGGTTGTGGATTTATGGTTAATAGGAGAATAAATGATCTAGTCTCCGGATTCACTCCAGTTGATGATCGAATTGCTAAAATCCATATAAAAGCGAATTTCTTCTACAACAATCTTATTGCGCCCATGCTCTGATGAAAGATAAAGATGAACACAACCCTGCCCTGGTTTTGGTTCCAACTTCGGAAAATTCAGCCTTCGCGGCAGCAAAAAACATGCGAATACAAACTGCAGAAAAAGCAACACAACCAAAAACCACCATCAAGAAACCCATGATGCGATCAGGAGTGTCGTAATGCTACTGATATGAAAAACGCAGCGTATAGGGCAACCCTGAAGACAATATCAACACGTAATGTGATGGAGAATTATCGGAAGAAAAGAAGGGAGGAGAAAATTATTTTTAAAAGAAAGGAGAAAGGACAAAGAAATCGTGAGCCTCAGCAAATCGAGATGGGAGTCACAATGAAGTCCGGAAATTTTACCAACGAGTAAAACACTCAATCGAAGCTTTGGCGCAGGCATCTCCTCCTGTAGAGATGAAAATTGAAATCTGGTGACAGATACAGATAGCGTGTTGAGTATCTCGAAAGAGCATTTTGAAAAGCTTCTGGTATCAAATAGTGGCGGTGAAGAAGTTACCCCAAAACTAATAAGAGATGGCGGTATAGATTTCAAAGCAGCAGGTGCCGATGGATTACCAGCCGAACTATTTAAGACTAGTGGTCAGATTCTGGTCAGGAGCATGTACCTGCTGTTTAGTACGATTTGGCTAGAGGAATGCATGCCCAATGATTGGAACCTCAGCATTCTGTATCTCTTGCAAAAAAGGAGACAAGACGTTATGTGCCAAGTATAGAGGGACAAGTCTCATTCCCATCGCATATAAAGTGCCATCGGACATCGACATAGTCAAACGTATCAAAAGGCATATAAAAGTGAGCCAATTGATGGTTCAGGCAGAAGGGAATAGCCACGAATCCGATGGAAAGATCATGTAGAATACAATATCTCGGAACATGGTTTTTCAAATTGGATGAGATGCGTACAAGACCGTCGCTCTTGGAAATCCTTTTTAAGCTCGGCGTATGGAACAACCGTTCTGTCGCAAACCAGCTAAGTAAGATATTTCTTGGCGTATTAGTACCCAATATATAAATAACCGCCAGTTTGGTTCCAAAATACGGTCTCTAACAATATGTGGACCGATGTATCCCATTTGCAACACTAAACATCCTAAATGTAATAGCAACATTATTATTTCTAGGGGTGACGAATTATACTTCACCTTATGACGGAGGGTATACAAATTATACTCCATTTCTTAGTAGGATATCCTGCAGTCACTACAGCCAAACACATTTCTTCATTCAACTTATTATTAACTAAAGCAATATAGTCTTAAATAAATGAATAGCTACAGTTTATATACAGCAAACCGCAATGGAACGTTAACGGAAAAGGGGACTACAAACATTATTTAATTCCATTTCATAGCACGCCAAGAAGAGTGGCAAATCCTTTCGCTTCGTTTTCCTATTCATATCTATCATTAAATGTACATTGTACAGAGAAGACAACTGTATTTTGGTGGTGGTACCATTTGTTATAATCTTTCATTTGCGAGGCAGTTTCTACATTCATTTATTCCTTCATTCATTTGGGTACGTTGTCTTAAGCTATATAGACAGATATTCAACAAAGAATTTACATACACACACTCACCCACTCACAAGAATTATATTTTGGAAAGATGTATATTTATATGTGTGTGTTTGTTGGTGGGTTTTCATAATAATAAGTCTCGTAAGATTGTTGGCCCATGAATGGGTTGAATATTTAAGACAAACATGCAAACACACACACACATACACATCCATCCACCAGCGACCCAAAATCATAAAAGCCACTTGGCTCTTTTCTATTCTATACCCATTTAAAGACCACATTTTACGCGGTCACTGTGGCTATTTGGATTATAGAGAAATTTGCTATCTCTTGGCTGGGTTGACTGTTCCGCTTGGCAACCATTCAACAACAACGACAACAATACTGACAATAACAGCAGTGGTTGCTGATGTTGTATGAAACTAAAACGCTTGCCATTATGTTCTTCATTTAGAGAAACAATCTTCTCAAATGCATAGATAAATCTATATTTCGCAGAAATATTGAGTGCTGACGTTTTGCAGTGTAAATATAGAATGCGATTATTTTAGAGTGTATCCTGAATTTAATATATAACTAAGTGCTTCGCGGAATATTTGTATATGACTTTCAGTTCATTAACCTTATAATATATAAATATTAATAATGTATTATGAACAAAATTTCCATGATATAATCTTCAAAATGTTAAGTTACGGTACTATTTTAATAAATAAATTATCCAAATAAAGTGTTCATGCATTTTTCTGAATTTAATGTGTGTTTATTTAAAATTTTTCCTATAGCTATTTATACCCTTCACCACACTGTGGTACAGGGTATTATGTCTTTGTGCATATGTTTGTAACAGGCAAAAGTAAACGAGAAAGGCACATGGTTCCTTTTGAGAATATGCATAGAATCACTTTCTGAGTCGATTTACGCATGTCCGTCTGTCCGTCCGTCCATGTATTTTTGTGAACAAAGTACAGGTCGCATTTATGATCCGATTTGGATGAAATTTGGCACAGCTCATTTATTTGGCACAAGGACGAACCCTATTGAAATTGGGAAAAATCGGTTCAGATTTAGATATAGCTCCCATATATAGTTTCACCCGATTTTAGGTAAATGGTGTGCCAAAGTCCCTATATATCTTTCGATTTGCACGAAATTTGGTATATCCTACTCAATTAGGTCTAGAATGGCGTGTGCTAAGTTTCGTGAAAATCGGTTCAGATTTAGATATAGCTCTTATATATAGTTTCGCCCGATTTAAGGTGAATGGTGCACCAAAGTCCCTGAAAATCATTCTATTTGCACGAATTTCGGCATAGCGTACTGAATTAAGTCTAAAATGACGTGTGCTAAGTTTTGTTGGAATCGGTTCAGATTGAGATAGAGCTCCCATATATAGTTTCCTCCGATTTTAGTAAATGGTGCACCAAAGTCCCTATATATCCTTCGATTTGCACAAAATTTGTCCTAGAGTTCTGAATTATATCTTGAAAGATGTGTGTTAAATTTCGTAAAAATCGGTTCAGATTTAGATATAGCTCCCATATATAGTTTCGTCCGATTTTAGGTAAATGGTGCACCAATGTCTCTGAAAATCATTCGATTTTCACGAAATTTGGATTTATAAGTAAATGAAGAATTCAAAATGTGGCCGAATGCACAAAACATACTGAAATAAGTGTAATATAACATGTGACAAGTTTAGATGAAATCGGTTTAGATTTCGATATTTTGCTTTAAATTTACATAATTTTGTTACATTTTAAGAAGCAACTTTATATCTGACCAAAATTTAGTATAGGTTGCAGAATGACATGTTTAATTTCATGTTAATGGTTCTTCAAAAATGCGACGTCTGTTAGGATTCCATCTGTTGAATATACCCAAAGTGGTGAAGGGTATCATATAGTAGGCCCCGTCCGACTTTACTACTTTCCTTACTGGTTATTTATTTAATATGTTGATACCTTCTACCATTAATTTGACATTCCGTTTTCAACACCTCGCACAAAGTATACATATTCTTGATCAGAATAAAATGCTATGTCGATTTACGCATATCCATCTGTCTGGCCATTTGTGGAAAACACGATAAAGATCACAATATTTGAGATAGAGCTCTGATATTTTGCGCAGAAATTGCTAGAACTCCTAGGATGTTTGGTATTTTAAATATCATATTTCGATCCACGTTTTGGTGTAGCCCCATACAACGGTAACCCCCCGTATATTTGGTATTTTGGAGATTTCAGACACGTTTTCCAACCGAATTCACTGTAATTTGGCATTTTGCGTTCTGATTGTACATCACATTTCCGTACAAAAATTTTTAATATTGACCCAAGTTTCAGGGTAGCCCCCATATACGTTACTCCCCAATACTCGATATTTTGGGAATTTTATATAGGTTTTCGACTGAATTGGCACTAATTTGGCATTTAGGGTTCCCATTGAATATTAATATTCGTACAAAAGAACTATTAATATTGATCCAAGTTTCAGTTTCATATAACGATGGCACCCCCCAAATATTCGGTGCTTTGGGGATTTTGGACACGATTTCCAACCCAATTGGTTGAATATTTGTATTTTCGGTTATCATGGTATAGCACATTTCCGTACCAAAAATGTTTAATATTGACCCAAGATTCAGGGTAACTTCCATATGCCATTACTCCCCATACTCGTTATTTTGGGGATTTTAGAAGGGCTTTCCAACCGAACTGGCTTTAATTTGGTACTTTGGGCTCTCGTGGAATAACACATGTCCGTTGTATATTCTCATTGGCGGTCAAATTTAACTACCAAAAATATCAATAATGATCTCCGATTTATTATAGCCCCATATACGAGGGCAGAAATTTTTTAGCCTAGCACAAAAAAAAACCGCAGTATAAACCCCAAAAAGTGTTTTGCAAACTTCCATCTCTGTTATGAACACATGTTAAATTTTTTTTTTCGATCTGGCAACTACTTCATATGGAAAAAGGTGTTCAAAAAATACACGTCCCCATTTTTTTACAATGAAAGCACGAATTTCTAATATTTCCACTATAAAAAAATTTTTAACATTTTTTTCTATATGAAGGAGTTGCCAGATCGAAAAAAAATGTAAGTTGTGTTCATAATAGAGATGGAAGTTTCAAAAAGAACCTTAACTTTTTTCTGTTTATATCGCGCTAAAACATTCCGAACTGACCTCGTATTAGATATTTTGAGAATTTCAATCTTCTTTTGCTCACGATATGTTCAAGTTCCATGAGTTTTCTCTTAGGAGCCCCCATTATTTTTATATATTTTGATTGTCATTCTTCTTGGTGGAAAGTATAAAAAGTTCCGCCTGACTGAAACATACAACAGTACATAGTACAAGGTAATATGTCTTTGTGCATATGTTTGTACCAGACAAAAATAATCGAGATAGACCCATGGTTCCTTTGGGAATATGCATAGAATCATTTTCTGAGTTGATTTATGCATGTCCGTCCGTCCGTCTGTCTATCCATGTTAAATTGTAAACAAAGTACAGGTCGCATTTATGATTCGAATTGGATAAAATTAGGCACAGCTCATTTGCTTGGCCCAAGGACGAACCCTATTGAAATTGGGAAAAATCGGTTCAGATTTAGATATAGCTCCTATATATATTTTCGTCCGATTTAAGGTAAATGGTGTACCAAAATCAATATATATCTCTCGATTTGCACGAAATCTAGTCTCGAATGATGTGTGCAAAGTTTCGAGAAAATTGGTTCAGATTTAGATATAGCTCCCATATATAGTAGTTTCACCCGATTTTAGGTAAATAGTCCACTAAAGTCCCTGAAAATCTTTTGATTCGCACGAAATTGTGCACAGCGCACTGAATTGCGTCTATAATTATGCGTGCTAAGTTTCGAGAAAATCGGTTCGGATTTAGATATAGCTCCCATATATATTTTCGTCCGATTTAAGGTAATTGGTGTACCAAAGTCCCTATATATCTTCCGATTTGGACGAAATTTGGCACAGCGTACTGAATTAAATCTAGAACGAAATATGTTAAATTTCTGAAAATCGGTCCAGATTTAGATAGCACCCATATATATTTTCGTCCGATTTAAAGTAAACGGTGCACCCAAGTCCCTATATATCCTTCGATTTGCACGAAAATTGGCATAGCGTCCTGAATTAAGTTTACAATGATGTGTAGTAACTTTCGTGAAAATCAGTTCAGATTTAGATATAGCTCCCATATATATTTTCGTCCGATTTAACCTAAATAGTGCACCCAAGTCTCTATATATCCTTCGAAAATTGTCATAGCGTACTGCATTAAGCCTAAAACGAGGTGTGTTAAATTTCGTGAAAATCGGTTCAAATTTACATATAGCTCCATAATATATTTTCGTCCGATTTTATGTAAATGATGCACGGACGTCCCTATATATCGTTCGATTTGCACGAAATTTGGCACAGCGGACTGAATTACGTCTAGAATGATGTATGTAAAATTTCGTGAAAATCAATCCAGATTTAGATATAGCTACCATATATATTTTCGTCCGATTTAAAGTAAATGGTGTAGCAAAGTCCCTATATGTCCTTCGATTTGCACGAAATTTGGCACAGCGTATTGAATTAAGTCTAGAATGATGTGTGGTAAGTTTCGGAAATATCGGTTCAAATTTCGATATAGCCCCCACATATACATATATATTCGTCCGATTTTACCTCAATGGTGCACCAAAGTATTTATGTTTGGCCGATTAACACAAAATTTTGCAAAGTGCATCAAATTGAGACTTGAATGATGTTATTGCGTTTTGTTGAAATTGGTACAGATGCAGCCATAGCTTCCATATGTATTTCCAACGGGTGTCTGATTGAAATTACATTTTTAACAGTATGGCGTACCGAATAGCGTGTATCAATTTTGCTTTAAATCGTTTTCCATAAATTTGTCCCATGGTACGCAGCTACTCTAAATTGGCCCGAATGAAATTAAATCGTTCGATTGGTACACAATTGTAAGTTGTCCGATTGCCACACAATTTTTTTACAAAGAATTGCAGTTAATATAAATTAATCTCTGGTGAGTCTCGTTGAAATCGGTTCTGATTTAGTGGTAGCTTCTATACATATATATTCGTCCGACTTTACAAGAAAATTGACACAAAATTTTGCACGTCGTACTGAAGTTAGTATAACCTAGAAATCCAATTGGGACAAAATTTTGCACAACGTACTGGAAATACTTTAATATAAAGTGTGGCAAGTTTTTTGAAATCGGTTCAGTTGAAATCGGTTCAAATTTGGATAGAGCTACCATATATATTTTCATTCCATTTTAAGTAAATTATGCACCAAGAACTCAAAGTGTGGCAGATACTTTCCTTACTGGTTTAATATAACTCCAATGTAAAGATCCATGGGGATGGATCTTTACACTGTTCTTTCAAAGATTTAACCGAATTTTCCCACCGAAGCATTCCAGAACCAAGCAGAGAGAAAACACATCTTCAAAAAATTTTT
>NW_026888149.1:0-9139 GCF_032173495.1 Musca vetustissima | reverse complement strand
CATTAATGTTTATTATTATTCATGTATGCGTCAGTTAGACTTTTGCCTCCGTTTGCCAACCAATTTGTCTGCAGTTGGGATATTATTATTTTTTTTTTTGTGGTGAGTGGTGACGTCGTCCTTTCCTTTCATTGTTCTAAAGTATAATTTTTCGTATTCATAAATGGAACGAGGAATTTCATACCACTTCTCCCTTTGTTATGTATTTGTGTGTGTGTCTGGTATGCATAATGTAATGACAAACATATGAGCAAACTATGATGGCGGCAGCCCATTTTCAAATGGCCCGGAAAAAGTTGAGTTCAGTTGTTATTTTTTTTTTTCAAGAAAGGCCCAATGTGGCTCATAATTTTTTTTGCAATTCATAAAACTAAAGTGGTGGAAAATCCCACATATCAGAGTATAACACACAAAGAAGTTCTCTTCGAACTAAACTAACCCCAAATACTAAGGATAATGTAAATTTTTCCCAAAAAAGAAGTTGGGAAACAAATGTAGGTGGTTGCTTAACTCCCCAGTTATCTTGTCTGCCAGCCTGGGCCATTTGTTATCCCATCGTCATAGTTGTCCTCTTGTCTTTGCTCAATATCCATAAATTATGATTTACAACAGTGCTTTTTGTTCGGTCACAAGGGTGCGGGGTAGATATACACAAAAATCAATAGATTCTTATCTTATCATCCCGTCCTTTTTGTTGTTTATTGTGACGTCATTTTTTTGATATTTTTATTAGGGGCTAAATGCCACAAAAGACTATGGGATAAGATTTTGTCAACAACCACTTTGATGAAGTGAGCCTTTGATCTGATCTGTTTGACGGAGGCATTAAGGGTGGGTGGAGGTTGGGAAGTGTGATTTCAATTATGCAATTACTTATGTCATTACATTGTTCTTGATGTATGTGTATGTCCTTGTGAGGATTTGTAAAGGGATGAATTTAATAGGCCACAAAGCAAATGGCACCAATGCAAGACTAATTGTGTGTTTGTATTCGGAAAAGTTCTCAGAGGGAATTAAAGAATTCAAAAAAAATCTAAAATAAAATAGGCGAAAGAAAAATTGTCATGAAGTCTTTGAATATCATACAGAAAAATAGGGGCTGTATCTAAAACCGAACCGATTATCACGCTTCCTTCTGAACCCCATTCAATGCCAACTTTCATGGAAATCCAAAAATCGGATGGAAATATATATGGGGCTATATCGAAATCTGAACCGATTTTGACTAAACTTATCACACGTCATTCTAGGCTCAATTTAATGCACTATGCCAAATTTCGTCAAAATTGGACAAACTTTGGAACTTTGGTTAATCATTTACATAAAATCGGAGGAAAATATATATGAGAGCTAGATGGAAATCTGAACCGATTTCAATAAAACTTTACACATGTCTTTCTAGACTCAATTCGGTTCGATATGCAAAATTTCGTGGCAATCGAACAAACGTAGAGTCCTTAGTGCACCATTTACATAAAATCGGCCGAAAATATATATGGGAGCTATATCGAAATCTAAACCGATTTCAATAAAACTTGTCACACATCATTCAACGCTCAACTGTGCTAAATTTCGTCTAAATCGAACAAACTTTGGTCATTTGGTGCACCATTTACATCAAATCGGACGGAACTATCTATGGAAGCTATATCTAAATCTGAACTGATTTCATGATAATTTATCACAAGACTTTCTAGGCTCAATTCAACACGCTGTGCAAAATTTCGTAGCAATCGAACTAACGTGGAGTCCTTAGTGCACCATTTACATAAAATCGGATAGAAATATATAGGGGGCTATTTTGAAATCTGAACCGATTTCAATAAAATTTTTCAGACACCATTTTAGGCTCAATTTAATACACTATACCAAATTTCGTCTCAATCGGACAGACCTTTGGGAGTTTGGAGCACTATTTACCTAAAATCGGACGAAAATATATTTGGGGGCTATGTCTTAGTCCGAACCGATTTTCACCAATTTCAACGGGATTTGTCCATGGGCTAAATAAATGAACGGTACCGAATTTCATCCAATTCGGATCGTAAGTGTATTTCGAATAAAATCTTCGGTGAAAATTCGTCGGAAGATTTTTTCTGTATAGAAAAAAAAAATTATCCGATGAATTTTTTCTGTATCAAAAAAAACTTGATCGGAAGAATTTTTCCTGTATCGAAAAAAAACTTCATCGGATGAATTTTTGCTGTATCTTATGAATTTTTTCCGTATAGAAAATAATTCATCGGATGAAGCTTTTCTGTATCGAAAAAATACTTCATGGGATGAATTTTTTCTGTATAGGAAAAAAATATGGCATAAATTTTTTTATATAGAAAAAAATCATCGGATGAATTTTTCCATATGAACTTTTCAGTAAAAGAGAAATATTCATTTGGAATTAATTCGAAGTTAATTCTATCTAAGGGTTTATTTTTTCATTTATTCTAAGTTGTTGTTTTTTAATGCTTTTCCCGTTTGCTTTCTAATACCTAGCAACCAACCACTGATTAGGAGAAGTCTTTGTCTCTGAAAGTCATTAGAAGCTGATAGGAAAAATATTCACAACAACAAAAACACAAACAAACTGGTATTTAACATCAAAATGTGAACTCACAAGGAAGGAAACTACTATGGATACGGAGAAAAAAACGGCTATGACACGATTCCAGTAATAGCTGGTCTTTGCTCTCTACTCCTTTCAGAGGCTAAGCCATGGCATTTGCTTCAAATCATGACGACGACGATGATGTCAAGGAAGACAGCTACTTTGAAGATGAGCACAACCAGAAAGGACAACGGCGACGTGGATGATGATGGTGATGCTGTTGTTGTTGCTGCTGCTGACGATGATGGAGTGACTTGTGGTCATTTCAATAAAGTCCTTTTGCATCAACACATTTTTCCACATTTCAAAGTTGTTAATCAACTAACAAACAACAAAACAAACAAAGCCACACACACACTCATTCATGCATACAAACACCTAAAGGATAATAGTTGAGATTCAGAAGGGAAGAAAAAGGAGCAGTAGAATTACTTTGGGAAAATGTTTCACATGGTTGGTTGGTTGCATAGAAAAACAACAATTATCAGAACAACAACATAAATTCTTCCTTAGTATTAAATTGCTTTTTTTATAATAATAAAGTGTGTGTTAATAATAATTATTCGAATGATGAGTAAAAAAGGATAAAGGATGCTCTGCAAATGACAATGTAACGGTTGGAATTGCTCTGCTGATGGTGCTGGCGATTATCATTATCATCAGGAATGAAATGGTCATTATGTTGAAGTTCCAGTTTGTTTGTTTTTCTACCCAACCCTTTTCCTTGTCTACTTGGGTATTTATTTCAATTTTAATTGAAAAATTGTGAGAAAAATTACAAAAAAGGTAAAAAATGAATGAACACACAATTCACAACGATTATGGCAAAGGCAGCCAGCTTAGCAGACAGGATTTTGCAACTGGAATCCTGTTTGATTTTTCAGTTATAAACAAATGCTTAACTAATTGAAAATAAAGAAAGTATCTACAGAGGAAAATAGATTGAGAGGGAGAAAGGAAATTTGCAGAGTAGCAATAATAAATTATTGTTTTGATTCGAATAGGGAAAAAATGGTTGTTTGTTAGATTGGGGTAGGGGAGATGTGGGTCTCTGTAAGGAGTTTGAGTTGAGGTTTTAAAAATCAACATTTTATTATTTTGTTTTTTACTTACAAAGGCAACATTAACACAAATGTTTCTCTTATGAGAAGCTAGTTGTAATACAAGTAGAATTTGTTTTTGTTTGTAATTACCTGCAAAGATAGATAACGAAAGGGGAGAAATTAATATTTTGTTTGTATTGCAATAAAATACGATTTTCAGTAATAAAGAGGAAAATCAATCGGGGTAATTTCAAAACAAAATTCATGCATATAAAACAAAATTAGAGTAATTAAAAAATATAATTCTTAGACATTTAAATCCTTTCCTAAATATTAAAAAAAATATTTTTGATATTAAAATTTATTTCTTAAGTGTGTAGGTTTATCCTTCCAAAATTAGTATTACTACTCATTAATGCGCACTTCTATAGCGAATATATCTTTCAACTATTCTTAAAAGATACAATTTTATAGTAAACAGAGTCATTGAGAAAATATTTCTCCAATCGCCATTATTTCTCCAATCCATTATTAAAGAGAGCTTTTAAGGCATCCAGGAGGGTTAAATTTTGCAAATAATTTTTTTCGAGCACTCAGACGTCATGGATTTTTTAAGGATATTTTTTTGGAGCATCCAAGAGGCGTGAGTTTTGTACAGAATATTTTTTAGAGCACCCTGAAGGCGTGAATTGAGTAACGAATATTTTTAGAACAAACACACATTTTTTTCGAGCATCCTTAAGGAGTAGATTTCTTTAATATACGATATTCTACACAACTTCCACGAAAATCGTACTTTCAGTGGTTTTATATTCTGAGCTTGGTTTTATATTCTGAGCTTGATCAATATTTCGCGACATTTGTACCCTCTTGACCAACTAGAGGTCAACAAATATTACTAATATTCAGTAGAGCCCTTCTAATGAAGTGTTTCAGATTTCCACCGTGGGTTGTGTTGTTATGTTCGGCTTTCAATTGTGGCCTATAGACCGACTCGATAAAACAACACAAAAAATTAAGATTTTGGTCCAATTCATCCCAAAATTATTATCTGATCATCATTGAAAATTTTAGGCGTTGTCCTTGACCATATCTGGATTCTCATGGAAATTTTCAATGCGATCAGTGCTATATTTCCGCCCTCTAGTGGGGTAATGGGTTACAAAATAATAAAATATTTATTTGAAAATATTTGAGTGTAACTCCCACATCTGAGTAGATATATCCTTCAGGAGTAAATATATACGCCCGAGAATAAAAATGCTGTAATTTTTCACCCGCTAAATATTGACCGATCTTTATCCCCTTCTCCATGTAAAATTTCGATGTTCGGGCAATAATTGCGATCTCTGGAGCGACCAGAAAAACCGACAAAAATTAGGTTTTTGGTACATTTCATCCCCTAAATATTAACCGATCTTTACCAAAAACAATAGGGGCCTTCATTGGGCAGAACCCATCCTACAGGCAAAATTTCGTAAAGATTGGTCCATAACTGTGGCCTGTATCGTGTTTACAAATTATAATGGACAGAAGGACGGACGGACACACATCTAGATCGACTCAGCTAGTCGAGATATGACGATTGGTATACTTAAACGAGGGTCCAGGATCAATATTTCGCGGCGTTACAAACTCTTGTGTCTGCCCGGACAACATAGTTGTGTAGGGTACAAAAACTCTGTCATCACAATATTTTTTGTAAACCTTAAATAAATGCCTATCAGATCAACCCTAAATTAGATTTCTTGCAGGAGACGTGAATTTTGTACAGAATATTTTTAGAGCACCCTGAAGGTTGTGAATTTTGTAAAGAATATTTTTGGAGCACAGTGAAGGCGACGATTTTATTAAATATTTTATTTTTCGAGCAACCAGAAGGTTTTAAGGAGAACTTTTAAGACATCCAGGAGGAGTGAATTTTGTACATAATATTTTTTCGATCACCCAAAAGGCGGGGATTTTTTAAGGATATTTTTAGAGCATCCAGGAGGCGTGAATTTTAAATTAACAGAATATTTTTTAGCACCCTGAAGGCGTGAATTATGAAAAGAATATTTTCAGAGCACCTTGAAGGCGTAGATTTTTTATTTTTTTTTTTTAATTTTTCGAGCTCTCAGAACGGAGGTGTGAATTTTGTAAATAATGTTTTTTTTTTCGAGCACACAGAAGGCTTGGATTTTTTTAAGGATGTTTGTTACGAGCAGCAGGATGCGCGAGTTTTGTACAAAATATTTTTGAAGTCATCGAAGGCGTATTTTTTTTTTATTTTTTATTGGTTTAAATACTTAATTTTTCGACCACCCAGAAGGTTTTGATTTCTAAATCATTTTCCAAAATTCTGAACCTCCGAGATATCTACAAATATTTTTAAAAAGATTTACGAATTTATGAGGCTTAAATATTTCTTCTTTAATTCAGAAATTTAAATATTTTAATTAAAAAAAATATATTTTGTATTTGGATTTTAGAAAATTATAGTTCCCTGTTAAAATCTAAACATATGACTATCCCTAAAAGTATGCACCACACACGGTTTTGTTAATGGATTTAATATAAACAAAACCATTTTAACACATGTAACATTCGATTATCTAAATCCCTCCCTATTCGCAAAATATTTTGTACCCAAAAAAAATTCCAAATTCCAAAAAAAAATTGAACAGATGTAAATTGCAAAAATTACATTTCCTCAAAAATATGCCATTTGCAGTAAGAAATAAAATATAACGATAATAAATGTCATTAAGTCATTTAATGTTCTGAAAAATCTTCATTTAACATTTTTTGTTGTTGTTGTTATTACATCGATGACAATATGTTATGGCATTTTTGTCACGCTTTTCTTCATTGTTATCATTCAATTTTTGTCTAACCTAACCTCCCCTTGAGGCAGGCCTTAAAATGGGACTGATCTATCGTTTATTGTATGGCATGACATGGCCTGGCTGGGAACACGTTCCAAGCAACCCTAGTTAACGGGATAGATGTTAGATGGATAAATGGTTGGGCGAAGAAGAATAAGCAGCACCGGCACCCTAACAAGTATTAATTTAAGTGTGCCATATATAGAAGAAGAAAAATAACAATCGTTATTTATTAAACATTTGAGCGTTCATCCTTTTGTCGTCTCCCTCCTGGTTGTCTGTGAGAGGACGAGGTGGATGATGTTGTTCTTCTGTTGGCGGCACATTGACACTTTTGCGATTGTTCTTTCCGTTCTGCTCAGTTTTTGTTTGAATTTAATAACAATTCACCGAATGAGCTCACATTTTTTTTTTGTTGAGAGGTTCCCTTCCGTGTTCCTCATCATCATCATCGTCAGCGGCATTATTCTGAAATGGGACACATCCACCATAAGACAATAAAAATAAATCCTAACAAACCGCAAAAAGTCACGTATCCTGGTTTTGTTCGTATTTATTACTTTTTGGAGGAGAACCAAAAACAACAACAACAACAAGAAATTAGTTGGCATTATATGGCGGCTGGATGGCTGGCTGACTGACTGCCTCGCTGCCTGCCGGTTGGCTTACCCAAAAAGTGTGTAAGACAACAAAAGCAAACACTTCATGCGGAGATTTTGTTAACAGGGCGGGGTACAATGTTATTCTAGGGTCGCCAGGGTTCTTCCTTGCCTCGAGTTGGGTTGATGTTGTCCTTATTTTTATTTCCAAGTATTTAACTTTACTTTCAAGATTCTGTTTAACTATTGTTTACCGAAAAAATCATTGTTGTTATTGTTTTGTGGTTAAACTTTCCAAAGTGACAGTTAAAAGCATGATCAAGTTGTAATGAATCGAAATAGTACAACAAAAATGTAATGGAAATCATTTTCGTTTAATATAAGTGCGAGCGTGTGAGGTCTATTGACAGAAGGGTAGCCATATGTTTGCTTCCAGGATTTTATATAAATAGAAAAAAAAAAAAAATAGCTTGGCAGTTAACTGAATTTCATTGGTTTTCCTGATAAGTAAGGGTGAGGATATGGATCAAGATATTTGTTGCAAAATTTCCAAAATGGTCAATTACTTTGTTTGTCCCCGGGGGGAAACTGCTGCTTGAATGTCGTGAAAAGGGATATTTTTGTAATTTTCCTGAAAATTAGAAAATAGTGTTTACCCTGCAAATACAAATATTTTTTCCAATAGCTTATGGGGCCATGGTGAAGGAAGTAATTTTTCTTCAGGGGAAACTGTGCCACATTTACAGCGATTTATTTAATATGACCCAAGAGAATTTCTGAAAATGGGAATCTACCTAAGAGGCAGACAATACTCATATGAATGCTGCATACTTTTAGGAAAACCACCCATATGATGTTATTAAATAAAAAAAATCTAAAATTCAGTTTTTGGAAAAAAAACAACTCGAATCACATAGAAATAGTATTCCAATAACGTCGTGTAGACTCAAGCGAAGGACTTGACTATTTTTAGGAAACAAGTTGAAATTACAAAAAAACTTTTTTTTAAATTAGAAATATGGCTCTACAAGGGTTTGGTCGTTCCTCCCAAGGGAAACTGAAGAATTGAAAGAAACTATGTGAACATATGATTGAAATTCAGCCTTGTGTAGTGCATACTTTTAGGGAAATGCCATATGATATTCAAATTTGCTGTTTAAATTATCTGCTCATTTATTACCCACCCTGCCATTTAAAAATGTTCATTCATTAATCAGTTTGATTCGATGATAATACCAACGACAAATAATTCAATATATGTGGTTGAAGGAGAACACTCATATGTTTTATAAATGTAATAATATGTAGTGCATACTTTTAGGAACCAAAAATGAAATTACAAAAACAATAGGTTCAAATTGAAAAATGGCTCAACAAAAGTTTTTAGATCCATATGAACTACTTGATCTTTTCTCTCAAGAGAACCTGAGAAATTGAATTGAAAATAAACATGTGACCGTATGACTGTGACTTAACCTTGTGTGATGCATACTTTTAGGAAAATTCCATATTATGCTATTCAAAATTGCTGTTAATATTTTACGCTCATTCATTACAAACCTCTCTCCTCCACTTAAAGAACCAATTTACATTAATTAATCAATTCGATTTCCCACCGAACGTAATTTTCTCCCATAAATTGTCCCTGAAATAAATACAAAAATTCGACGTCGACAAATTGACATTGTTGTTTTTGCAATTCCTCAATATATACAGAAAGAAAAAAAATCCACACATCACTGAATGCTGAATGTCTCGCCCCATTGACAAATACGCACTCAACACACTTGCGAGTGCCAGCCACGACATTTGATCTTTAGAGTGCAGTGCAATTCAACGAATTCCCAACAACATTTCGGCATGCTGTATCGTATTTTTCCCCCTTTTTTCCATTCCAACATATTGTTATTCCCTACTCTTCGTATGAAGTAAGAAAGAAAGAAAATCGAGAAAAACACGAAGTAAAAACATGCCAGCAATTTTTGTGCAATCTTTCTTTTTTTGTAGGAAAAGCAGGCACGCAGT